>NW_027040289.1:202420-234300 GCF_034236695.1 Oncorhynchus nerka
AGTCAGAGACTGTGGAGGAAGACATCTTGGCTAGTCAAGGCAGCAAAAACAAGACATTTGACCTCCCACCAACAGGAGGAGCACAACACGTAACACTGACTAAGGGTTTTGGGCTCATAAAGTTAATACGTATTTTCTACCACAAAGCATAGTACATGTGTAGCTGGCTCTTGCACCAGTTGTTCAGTGAAACATGTCCCTTGATACTTGCGTTGCACTCGGCTTTAGCGCAATTGGTGAACACTGTCTGGTGTCGCACAGGAGACCCTGGGTTCAAACACCACGTCTCTCACCTCGATTGATTGTTTGACTGACCTCTACAGGTACGGTGATCCTCTAACAGGATGGGACCTGGTGTGCAGTGACACTGAGCTTGTTCCTGGTTCACTACACAGCTGGGAACAGCCTCCGTTGTTCAGGGCGCAGGGGGTCACCTCTAGGGTTAAAAGGTCAGAGTTAGAGATGGGGGAGTCGTGTCTCATGTCTGTATTACATTTTTTTGTATATCCTGTCTGTATATCCTGTCTGTCTGTATGGTATGTCTGTATATTCTGTATATTGTCTGGTAACATTTCACCAGATCAAATGTTTGGTACATGTAAATGTGCTTGGTGATTAAAGGTGATTGGGAGTCTTTATAGGACTATAGCAGGTGTGCAGGCTGTATGTGTTATGATAGAGCTGGAATAAAGACCCTGCAGGAGGGTAGTTCTCCTGGAGTAGGGCTGGAATAAAGACCCTGCAGGAGGGTGACTCTCCAGGGTAGGGCTGGAATAAAGACCCTGCAGGAGGGTGACTCAGGAGTAGGGCTGGAATAAAGACCCTGCAGGAGGGTGACTCTCCAGGAGTAGGGCTGGAATAAAGACCCTGGAGGAGGGTGACTCTCCAGGAGTAGGGCTGGAATAAAGACCCTGCAGGAAGGTTACTCTCCAGGAGTAGGGCTGGAATAAAGACCCTGGAGGAGGTTACTCTCAGGAGTAGGGCTGGAATAAAGACCCTGCAGGAGGGTTACTCTCCCAGGAGTAGGGCTGGAATAAAGGCCCTGGAGGAGGGTGACTCTCAGGAGTAGGGCTGGAATAAAGACCCTGCAGGAGGGTGACTCTCTCCAGGAGTAGGGCTGGAATAAAGACCCTGCAGGATGGTTACTCTCAGGATTAGGGCTGGAATAAAGACCCTGCAGGAGGGGTGACTCTCCAGGAGTAGGGCTGGAATAAAGACCCTGCAGGAGGGTGACTCTCCAGGAGTAGGGCTGGAATAAAGACCCTGCAGGAGGGTGACTCTCCAGGAGTAGTGCTGGAATAAAGACCCTGGAGGAGGGTGACTCTCCAGGAGTAGGGCTGGAATAAAGACCCTGCAGGAAGGTTACTCTCCAGGAGTAGGGCTGGAATAAAGACCCTGGAGGAGGGTTACTCTCCAGGAGTAGGGCTGGAATAAAGACCCTGCAGGAGGGTTACTCTCCAGGAGTAGGGCTGGAATAAAGGCCCTGGAGGAGGGTGACTCTCCAGGAGTAGGGCTGGAATAAAGACCCTGCAGGAGGGTGACTCTCAGGAGTAGGGCTGGAATAAAGACCCTGCAGGATGGTTACTCTCAGGAGTAGGGCTGGAATAAAGACCCTGCAGGAGGGTTGCTCTCAGGAGTAGGGCTGGAATAAAGACCCTGCAGGAGGTTACTCTCCAGGAGTAGGGCTGGAATAAAGCCCCTGCAGGAGGGTGACTCTCCAGGAGTAGGGCTGGAATAAAGACCCTGGAGGAGGGTTACTCTCAGGAGTAGGGCTGGAATAAAGACCCTGCAGGAGGGTGACTCTCCAGGAGTAGGGCTGGAATAAAGACCCTGCAGGAGGGTGACTCTCCAGGAGTAGTGTTGGCCACTCCTGCATTTAGACTTTACCTTCACTGAGCCCCAGGAATTTAAAACAGGACTGTCTTCCAACAGCCACAGCTGGTCCCAATCCACTCCCTACCCATCAAAGAGTTAGTTCCAAGAGGAAGGGGAAAGAAGTGAATTGGGACCGGCTGCCACAGTCTACCAAGCACAGCACTGACTTCCTGGTCAGTCACTCAGTTAGTCAGTTACTGAGAGATGATGCGTGTAACAGATATTCTGATGTCACTGAGGTAATAATGTAGAAAACAGAGAGAGTTGCACACGTCTCCTTTCATTACCTCTTTCTCTCCTAACACACATCTATGCACATCATCTATACTTATCTCCACACAATCTATACACATCATCTCCACACCTCATCTCCACACATCATCTCCACACCTCATCTCCACACATCATCTCCACACCTCATCTCCACACATCAAATCAAATCAAATTTTTTATTTGTCACATACACATGGTTAGCAGATGTTAATGCGAGTGTAGCGAAATGCTTGTGCTTCTAGTTCCGACAATGCAGTGATAACCAACAAGTAATCTAACTAACAATTCCAAAACTACTGTCTTATACACAGTGTAAGGGGATAAGGAATATGTACATAAGGATATATGAATGAGTGATGGTACAGAGCAGCATACAGTAGATGGTATCGAGTACAGTATATACATATGAGATGAGTATGTAGACAAAGTAAACAAAGTGGCATAGTTAAAGTGGCTAGTGACATAAGAATGCAGTCGATGATCTAGAGTACAGTATATACATATGCATATGAGATGAATAATGTAGGGTAAGTAACATTATATAAGGTAGCATTGTTTAAAGTGGCTAGTGATATATTTACATCATTTCCCATCAATTCCCATTATTAAAGTGGCTGGAGTTGGGTCAGTGTCAATGACAGCGTGTTGGCAGCAGCCACTCAATGTTAGTGGTGGCTGTTTAACAGTCTGATGGCCTTGAGATAGAAGCTGTTTTTCAGTCTCTCGGTCCCAGCTTTGATGCACCTGTACTGACCTCGCCTTCTGGATGATAGCGGGGTGAACAGGCAGTGGTTCGGTGGTTGATGTCCTTGATGATCTTTATGGCCTTCCTGTAACATCGGGTGGTGTAGGTGTCCTGGAGGGCAGGTAGTTTGCCCCGGTGATGCGTTGTGCAGACCTCACTACCCTCTGGAGAGCCTTACGGTTGAGGCGGAGCAGTTGCCGTACCAGGCGGTGATACAGCCCGCCAGGATGCTCTCGATTGTGCACCTGTAGAAGTTTGTGAGTGCTTTTGGTGACAAGCCGAATTTCTTCAGCCTCCTGAGGTTGAAGAGGCGCTGCTGCGCCTTCTTCACGACGCTGTCAGTGTGAGTGGACCAATTCAGTTTGTCTGTGATGTGTATGCCGAGGAACTTAAAACTTGCTACCCTCTCCACTACTGATCCATCGATGTGGATAGGGGGTGTTCCCTCTGCTGTTTCCTGAAGTCCACAATCATCTCCTTAGTTTTGTTGACGTTGAGTGTGAGGTTATTTTCCTGACACCACACTCCCAGGGCCCTCACCTCCTCCCCTGTAGGCCGTCTCGTCGTTGTTGGTAATCAAGCCTACCACTGTTGTGTCGTCCATAAACTTGATGATTGAGTTGGAGGCGTGCATGGCCACGCAGTCGTGGGTGAACAGGGGGAGTACAGGAGAAGGGCTCCAGAACACACCCTTGTGGGGCCCCGTGTTGAGGATCAGCGGGGAGGAGATGTTGTTGCCTACCCCTCACCACATCATCTCTCACCTCATCTCCACACCTCATCTCCACACATCATCTCCACCTCATCTCACACATCATCTCCACATCATCTCCACCTCATCTCCACACATCATCTCCACACCTCATCTCATATCATCTCCACACCTCATCTCCACACATCATCTCTACACATCATCTCTACACATCATCTCCACATCATCTCTACACCTCATCTCCACACATCATCTCCACACCTCATCTCCACACATCATCTCCACACCTCATCTCCACACATCATCTCCACACCTCATCTCCACACATCATCTCTACACCTCATCTCCACACAATCTATACACATCATCTCCACACATGATGTGTATAGATTATGTGTATAGATGAGTGTACATGATGTGTGGAGATGATGTGTGGAGATGGTGTATAGATGATGTGTATAGATGATGTGTGAGGATGTGAGAGAATGTGTATCGATGAGTGTAGAGATGATCATCTATACACCTCATCTCCACACATCATCTCTACACCTCATCTCCCACCTCATCTCCACACATCATCTCCACACATCATCTCCACACCTCATCTCACACATCATCTCTACACCTCATCTCCACACATCATCTCCACCTCATCTCCACATCATCTCCACACCTCATCTCACACATCATCTCCACCTCATCTCCACACCTCATCTCCACACCTCATCTCTACCTCATCTCCACACCTCATCTCCACACCTCATCTCACACCTCATCTCCACACATCATCCACATCATCTCTACACATCATCTCTACACATCATCTCCACACCTCATCTCCACACATCATCTCCACACATCATCTCCACACATCATCTCTACACAGCAACTAACAGGGTTAAGTACAGGGACCCTTAACTTCTCACCTGCCCAAACACAGAGGACACAGTCGATGAGGTGAACACGGGAACATACTTCCTGAACAAAGCTTCTATGGCCTTTCTGTAGCTCTTCAGTTTGGTAGTACAGAATCTGTAGAGAGGCATCACAATGAGGAATGATAGAGCAGTGACTTACCCAAGCAGACCGGGGTGAGACCACTCCACCGTCCAGCCGGCAGACAGTAGCTGTGGATATCCCCGTGGGCCAGGGTGTACCCTGCATAGCAGGCGTACTGGATGTAGTGTTTGTAGTCCCGGGGACCGGGGTTGTCTACCGGACGGAAGTAGAAGGTGCCATGAGCTGGCAGGGGAGGGTAAGGGCACAGCGGACGCCTGTTTAGGGTCACAGGCCTGGGCAGCTCCTCTGTGTTTGTAGTCCCGGGGACCGGGGTTGAAGCTGGCAGGGGAGGGTAAGGGCACAGCGGACGCCTGTTTAGGGTCACAGGCCTGGGCAGCTCCTCTGTGTTTGTAGCACCCTTAATAAGATGCTGGTCTGACCTGTTTAAAGACAGATACGATGAGGTCCCATTGTGTCCAGAAGTTTCACCATCATCGCCGGACAATGGCGACGATGACGTCTCGTTGGCCTGACTGTGATGACTGTCACTTGTGTCGGTTTCATTGTCCTGTGAC
This sequence comes from Oncorhynchus nerka, assembly GCF_034236695.1. NCBI lineage: Eukaryota > Metazoa > Chordata > Actinopteri > Salmoniformes > Salmonidae > Oncorhynchus > Oncorhynchus nerka. The sequence goes on from NW_027040289.1 coordinate 207,600, forward strand.
CCGTTTGATGCCCGATCCGGAGAGGTCACATTGCGTCGATGAGTTTCACCACCATCATCATCATCATCATCAGATAATGATGCAGTCTCCTTCACTTGGATGTGATGACCAAACGTGTCTGTTCCATTGACCCAGTGGCTGGTGGTGTTGCTGGAGTTGATGAAGCTTGTGGAGCTGGTCTCAGTGGGTCTCTGAGGACGGGGCTCCTGTGTGTCTGTGCTGCTCACATCTGCTGGCTCCGTAATGCCCTGGCCAGGCTCCAACTGGGTGGCCCCTGTCAGCACCCCCTTCCTGGGTAATGAATCCTCCTGCATAGCCTGGGCTATGAAGGTCCCCTGGTGCCAATACCCTTCAGCGACCAGCAGGCTGGATGTGGAAGTAATGGTCTCTGTAGTAGCAGAGGAGGATGTGGAGGCCTGAGGTCTAGTGGGCTTCTCAGGGGCCCCTTCTCTGTCTGTTAGATCCCTGGTGTCTTTCAAATTATCCTCCACATGGTGAGCTTTGGGGCTGCGGTCTATGGAGTGTGGGTCTTTTAGGTGGGTGTGGGGGTCTTTAGGTGGTGCGTTGGCCAGCAACACGGGCTTGGAGGCGGTGTTAGCGATGGTATTGTAGTGAAGGTGTAGGTGGTTCTTCAGAGCAGACAGCACGGCAAGGTTCTGGCTCTGGATCCTGGGCATCGGGACGGTGGGCTCTTTCTGCTTCCATGACCTCATCATATCAGACTCTAGGAGGGAGAGGCACAGAGGAGGATCAGGAGACATCATATCAGACTCTAGGAGAGGAGAGGCACAGAGGAGGATCAGGAGACATCATATCAGACTCTAGGAGGGGAGAGGCACAGAGGAGGATCAGGAGACATCATATCAGACTCTAGGAGGGGAGAGGCACAGAGGAGGATCAGGAGACATCATATCAGACTCTAGGAGGGGAGAGGCACAGAGGAGGATCAATACCAGGAGACATCATCAGACTCTAGGAGGGAAGAGGCACAGAGGAGAACCAGGAGACATCATATCAGACTCTAGGAGGGGAGAGGCACAGAGGAGGATCAGGAGACATCATATCAGACTCTAGGAGGAGAGGCACAGAGGAGGACCAGGAGACATCATATCAGACTCTAGGAGGGAGAGGCACAGAGGAGGATCAATACCAGGAGACATCATCAGACTCTAGGAGGGGAGAGGCACAGAGGAGGATCAGGAGACATCATATCAGACTCTAGGAGGGGAGAGGCACAGAGGAGGATCAGGAGACATCATATCAGACTCTAGGAGGGGAGAGGCACAGAGGAGGATCAGGAGACATCATATCAGACTCTAGGAGGGGAGAGGCACAGAGGAGGATCAATACCAGGAGACATCATCAGACTCTAGGAGGGGAGAGGCACAGAGGAGGATCAGGAGACATCATATCAGACTCTAGGAGGGGAGAGGCACAGAGGAGAACCAGGAGACATCATCAGACTCTAGGAGGGGAGAGGCACAGAGGAGAACCAGGAGACATCATCAGACTCTAGGAGGGAGAGGCACAGAGGAGGATCAGGAGACATCATATCAGACTCTAGGAGGAGCACAGAGGAGGATCAGGAGACATCATCAGACTCTAGGAGGGGAGAGGCACAGAGGAGGAACCAGGAGACATCATATCAGACTCTAGGAGGGGGAGAGGCACAGAGGAGGATCAGGAGACATCATCAGACTCTCAGGAGACTCTAGGAGGGGAGAGGCACAGAGGAGGATACCAGGAGACATCATATCAGACTCTAGGAGGGAGAGGCACAGAGGAGGATCAATACCAGGAGACATCATATCAGACTCTAGGAGGGGAGAGGCACAGAGGAGGATCAGGAGACATCATATCAGACTCTAGGAGGGGAGAGGGGAGAACCAGGAGACATCACAGAGGAGGGGGAGGCACAGAGGAGAACCAGGAGACATCATCAGACTCTAGGAGGGGAGAGGCACAGAGGAGGATCAGGAGACATCATATCAGACTCTAGGAGGGGAGAGGCACAGAGGAGGATCAGGAGACATCATCAGACTCTAGGAGGGGAGAGGCACAGAGGAGGATCAGGAGACATCATATCAGACTCTAGGAGGGGAGAGGCACAGAGGAGGATCAGGAGACATCATATCAGACTCTAGGAGGGGAGAGGCACAGAGGAGGACCAGGAGACATCATCAGACTCTAGGAGGGGAGAGGCACAGAGGAGGATCAGTAGACATCATATCAGACTCTAGGAGAGGAGAGGCACAGAGGAGGATCAGGAGACATCATATCAGACTCTAGGAGGGGAGAGGCACAGAGGAGGATCAGGAGACATCATATCAGACTCTAGGAGGGGAGAGGCACAGAGGAGGATCAATACCAGGAGACATCATATCAGACTCTAGGAGGGGAGAGGCACAGAGGAGGATCAGGAGACATCATATCAGACTCTAGGAGGGGAGAGGCACAGAGGAGAACCAGGAGACATCATATCAGACTCTAGGAGAGGAGAGGCACAGAGGAGGATCAGGAGACATCATATCAGACTCTAGGAGGGAAGAGGCACAGAGGAGGATCAATACCAGGAGACATCATCAGACTCTAGGAGGGGAGAGGCACAGAGGAGAACCAGGAGACATCATCAGACTCTAGGAGGGGAGAGGCACAGAGGAGGACCAGGAGACATCATATCAGACTCTAGGAGGGGAGAGGCACAGAGGAGGATCAGGAGACATCATCAGACTCTAGGAGGGGAGAGGCACAGAGGAGGATCAGGAGACATCATATCAGACTCTAGGAGGGGAGAGGCACAGAGGAGGATCAGGAGACATCATATCAGACTCTAGGAGGGGAGAGGCACAGAGGAGGATCAGGAGACATCATCAGACTCTAGGAGGGGAGAGGCACAGGAGGATCAGGAGACATCATATCAGACTCTAGGAGGGGAGAGGCACAGAGGAGGATCAGGAGACATCATCAGACTCTAGGAGGAGAGGCACAGAGGAGGATCAGGAGACATCATATCAGACTCTAGGAGGGGAGAGGCACAGAGGAGGATCAGGAGACATCATATCAGACTCTAGGAGGGGGAGGCACAGAGGAGGATCAGGAGACATCATCAGACTCTAGGAGGGAGAGGCACAGAGGGATCAATACCAGGAGACATCATCAGACTCTAGGAGGGGAGAGGCACAGAGGAGGATCAGGAGACATCATCAGACTCTAGGAGGGGAGAGGCACAGAGGAGAACCAGGAGACATCATATCAGACTCTAGGAGGGGAGAGGCACAGAGGAGGATCAATACCAGGAGACATCATCAGACTCTAGGAGGGGAGAGGCACAGAGGAGGATCAGGAGACATCATATCAGACTCTAGGAGGGAGAGGCACAGAGGAGAACCAGGAGACATCATCAGACTCTAGGAGGGAGAGGCACAGAGGAGAACCAGGAGACATCATCAGACTCTAGGAGGAGAGGCACAGAGGAGACAGGAGACATCATCAGACTCTAGGAGGGAGAGGCACAGAGGAGAACCAGGAGACATCATCAGACTCTAGGAGGGAGAGGCACAGAGGAGGATCAATACCAGGAGACATCATCAGACTCTAGGAGGGGAGAGGCACAGAGGAGAACCAGGAGACATCATATCAGACTCTAGGAGGGGAGAGGCACAGAGGAGGATCAGGAGACATCATATCAGACTCTAGGAGGGGAGAGGCACAGAGGAGAACCAGGAGACATCATCAGACTCTAGGAGGGGAGAGGCACAGAGGAGAACCAGGAGACATCATCAGACTCTAGGAGGGGAGAGGCACAGAGGAGAACCAGGAGACATCATCAGACTCTAGGAGGGGAGAGGCACAGAGGAGAACCAGGAGACATCATCAGACTCTAGGAGGGGAGAGGCACAGAGGAGGATCAATACCAGGAGACATCATCAGACTCTAGGAGGGGAGAGGCACAGAGGAGGATCAGGAGACATCATCAGACTCTAGGAGGGGAGAGGCACAGAGGAGGATCAGGAGACATCATATCAGACTCTAGGAGGGGAGAGGCACAGAGGAGGATCAATACCAGGAGACATCATCAGACTCTAGGAGGAGAGGCACAGAGAGGACCAGGAGACATCATCAGGCTCTAGGAGGGGAGAGGCACAGAGGAGGATCAGGAGACATCATATCAGACTCTAGGAGGGGAGAGGCACAGAGGAGGATCAATACCAGGAGACATCATCAGACTCTAGGAGGGGAGAGGCACAGAGGAGGATCAATACCAGGAGACATCATCAGACTCTAGGAGGGGAGAGGCACAGAGGAGGACCAGGAGACATCATCAGGCTCTAGGAGGGGAGAGGCACAGAGGAGGATCAGGAGACATCATCAGACTCTAGGAGGAGAGGCACAGAGGAGGATCAATACCAGGAGACATCATCAGACTCTAGGAGGGAGAGGCACAGAGGAGAACCAGGAGACATCATATCAGACTCTAGGAGGGGAGAGGCACAGAGGAGGATCAGGAGACATCATATCAGACTCTAGGAGAGGAGAGGCACAGAGGAGGATCAGGAGACATCATCAGACTCTAGGAGGGGAGAGGCACAGAGGAGGATCAATACCAGGAGACATCATCAATCGGTGCTTTCGTTTAAAGCAGGGTAAAAATCAGATTACAGGGTATGTTTTATAATTAGTCCACATGAAGGAGCCTACTGTAGAATACCATGCTGACAGTAATCTACAGCTGTCTCCCCGCTCAGGCCTCACACTGAAAAGAGAGAGGTGGAGGGCCACGGTGGACGCTCACCAAGGGGACAAAGAGGACAAAGTCAGTAAGTCAAGTCTCTCACCCTTGCAGACAGGCTTGGTGCCGTTCCAGTTCTGGCCCTTGCAGTAGAGCAGTGAGTGTCCATAGAGCCTGTAGCCAGCATCACAGCTGAAGAGAGCCCAGGACCCGTCCTCTGTCACACTGGTAACCCCCTGCAGGAGATCCCTGGGCTGAGACACCCAGAGGCTGGAATACACACACAGGAGATTCAACACAGATTAGAAGAGAAAGAAAGAGAGAGAGAGAGAAATCCAATATCTATTGGGTGAAATACCACAGTGTGGAATCACAGCAGCAAGATTTGTGACCTGTTGCCACAAGAAAAGGGCAACTAGTGAAGAACAAACACCATTGTAAATACAACCTATATTTATTTATTTTCCCTTTTGTACTTTGAACTATTTGCACATCGTTATAACACTGTATAATATACATAATATGACATTTGACATTGTGAGTGTATTTACTGTTCACTGTTTGTTTATTTCACTTGCTTTAGCAATGCAAACACATATTTCCCATGCCGATAAAGCCCCTTGAATTGAGAGAGAGAGAGAGAGAGAGAGAGAGAGAGAGAGAGAGAGAGAGAGAGAGAGAGACTTAACAGCTCAACTCGTACATTTCCTCAGTGAAAACAATGTACTGAGCAAATGTCAAATTGGCTTTTTACCAAATTACCGTACGACAGACCACGTATTCACCCTACACACCCTAAATTACAAACAAACAAACAAACCAAAACAAAGGCAAAGTCTTCTCATGCTTTGTTGATTTCAAAAAAGCCTTTGACTCAATTTGGCATGAGGGTCTAGTATACAAATTGATGAAAAATGGTAAAATTGTCAAAAAACACACATTTCTTTCCACAGGGCTGTGGGGTGAGACAGGGATGCAGCTTAAGCCCCACCTCTTCAACATATATATCAACGAATTGGCGCGGGCACTAGAACAGTCTGCAGCACCCGGCCTGACCCTACTAGAATCTGAAGTCAAATGTCTATTGATGATCTGGTGCTTCTGTCCCCAACTAAGGAGGGCCTACAGCAGCACCTAGATCTTCTGCACAGATTCTTTCAGACCTGGGCCTTGACAGACCTGGGCCCTGACAGACCTGGGCCCTGACAGTATATCTCAGTAAGACAAAGGAAATGTGGTGTTCCAAAGAAGGTCCAGTTGCCAGGACCACAAATACAAATTCCATCTAGACACCGTTGCCCTAGAGCACACAAGAAGCTATACATACCCTGGCCCTAAACATCAGGACCACAGGTCACTTCCACAAAGCTGTGAACGATCTGAGAGACAAGGCAAGAAGGGCATTCTATGCCATCAAAAGGAACATAAAATTCAACATACCAATTAGGATCTGCCTAAAAATACTTGAATCAGTCATAGAGCCCATTGCCCTTTATGGTTGTAAGGTCTGGAGTCCGCACACCAACCAACCAATTCACAAAATGGGACAAACACCAAATTGAGACTATGCATGCAGAATTCTGCAAAAAATATCCTCCGTGTACAACGTAGAACAGGACAACAGCACAATTAGACCCAAGCAAATCATGGGAAAACAAAAAGATAATTACTTGACTCATTGGAAAGAATTCACAAAAAAACTGAGCAAACTAGATTGCTATTTGGCCCTAAACAGAGAGTACACCGTGGCAGAATACCTGACCACTGTGACTGACCCAAACTTAAGGAAAGCTTTGACTACCATCAGACTCAGTGAGCATAGCCTTGCTATTGAGAAATTGAGAGAGAGACGTGTAACTTGTAAATACATGTATCAAACTCAAGTCACTTACCAACACACACGGGAGGTTCCCTGGTCCACTGTCCAGACACACAGCTGTTGGTTCTATATCCATGGATCTTATAGCCAGGGTTACAGGTGAACGCTACATACAGCCCGCTGTAACGGAAGAATGTTCTACCGTTCTCCACGTGTCTGAAACTCCTGCATTCCTCACCCAATGACCCTGGAGACAGAACAGAGATCAACATAAAGACAGTCTGATGCCATGAGGAGTTCCCATTGATCTCAAAAGTCATTTTTACCAACCAAACAGAAAGAAGAGATCCAATAGAAGAAATCTAAACCAGTTGACATGGTAGACAGACTGACTGACCTGGAGGGAGGGTCCATAGCAGAGCGACTAGTGCAGAGAGAAGCCCTGTCAGAGCCCCCATGGTCTCTCCCTGCAGCAGACTGAGGTGCTCTACTCTTTCTCTCTCTCTCCCCTTCCTCTCCACTCTTCCTCTCTCTCTCTCCCTTCCTCTCACTCTCTCTACTCTTCTCTCTCCCCCTTCCTCTCTCTCTCCCTTCCTCTCACTCTCCCTTCCTCTCTACTCTTCTCTCTCTTTCCCTTCCTCTCCCTCGCTCTACTCTTCTCTCTCTCCCTTCCTCTCCCTCTCTCTACACTTCTCTCGCTCTCCCTTCCTCTCCCTCGCTCTACTCTCTCTCTCTTTCCTTCCTCTCTCTCTCTTCCTCTTTCCCTCTCCCTCTCTCTACTCCTCTCTTTACTCTCTCTTCCCTTTCTACTCCCTCTCCCTCTCTCTCCCTCTCTCTCTTTCCCTTCCTCTCCTCTCTCTCTACCCTCTCTCTTTACTCTTTTCTCCCATCCTCCCTCTCTTTCTCCGTATCTGTGATTCTCTGGCACCGTGTTGTTCTGAGTGTGCGTGTTCGCATGCATGTGTTGTCCTGTGTGTGTGTTGTCCTGTTTGTGTGTGTGATCCTGAACACCAGACCTGTGGAATGCCTCCGACCCTCCTGAGAGAGGCTGGTCCTGCCATTTGGCCTCCCTCCCTGTCAGTCAGAAGTACGAGGTGTGTTTAACAGTGCTCACACATTGCTTTATAATTATGGGGCTTCCAATACACACCCACCTCTACATGCATGCACAAACATGTGCATAACCACACACCCACCTCTACATGCATGCACAAACATGTGCATAAACACACCCACCTCTACATGCATGCACAAACATGTGCATAAACACACCGAATACAAATGTGAACCAACCGAGTAAGGAAACAGCCAGTAAAGAGCATTTAAAGCTACACATCAAATTATACAACATAACAGCAACCTTACCAGTTCACTAGTTGATATAGAATAAGGAAGTCTTAGACAAGGCAGCCTCGTCTGAGATAGAACAGCCAATAGGAGCAGGAGTCTATTTCCTGTTTCTGTAGTGAGGCAGCTTGATGTATAGTACACCCCCTGGACAGGAGTCTGTCTCCTGTTTCATGTATAGTCTAGTCTGTCTCCTGTTTCTGTAGTGTGAGGCAGCTTGATGTATAGTACACCCCCTGGACAGGACACTAGTCTATCTCCTGTTCTGTAGTGAGACAGTTTGATGTATAGTACACCCCTGGACAGGACACTAGTCTGTCTCCTGTTTCTGTAGTGTGAGGCAGCTTGATGTATAGTACACCCCCTGGACAGGACACTAGTCTGTCTCCTGGTTCTGTAGTGAGACAGTTTGATGTATAGTACACCCCTGGACAGGACACTAGTCTGTCTCCTGTTTCTGTAGTGTGAGACAGCTTGATGTATAGTACACCCCTGGACAGGACACTAGTCTGTCTCCTGTTTCTGTAGTGAGACAGCTTGATGTATAGTACACCCCCTGGACAGGACACTAGTCTATCTCCTGTTTCTGTAGTGAGACAGCTTGATGTACAGTACACCCCTGGACAGGACACTAGTCTATCGCCTGTTTCTGTAGTGAGACAGCTGGATGTACAGTACACCCCTAATGAATTATAACCAGATTCTGTTCATGCTTTTGTTGACATGATATGCCAGGATCGGCCATCAACTGTTTTTATTGAGAAATGGTAATATACTTCCATGTCAGCATCATGGACTGTCAGCTCTGGTGGACATTGCTGCAGTCAGCATGCCAATTACACGCTCCCTCGAAACTTGTGACATCTGTGTTGTGTGACAAAACTGCACATTTTAAAGTGGCCTTTTATTGCCCCCCAGCACAAGGTGCACCTGGGTAATGAGCATGCTGTTTAATCAGCTTCTTGATATGCCACACCTGTCAGGTGGATGGATTATCTTGGCAAAGGAGAAATGCTCACAAACAGGGATATAAACAAATGTGTAAACAAAAATTTGTGCACAAAATTTGAGAGGAATAAACTTGGAACATTTGTGGGATTGTTTATTTCAGCGTCACGAAACATGGGACCAACACTTTACACCAGGAAGTAAATGAGTTAATAGACCAATAAGAAAGACGTCGAAACCTCTCTGCCAATAACAGATCATTTACTTTACACGCTGCCATTTATGAGGTTGGAATAATACTGTCAAATTTACGATAAATTACGATAAATGACCTTTTAAGTGTAAGAAGTGTTTAAAAATACATTTCAGCCTGTTCTGGTGGGATGGTTTTGACCTGCCTGGTGACATCACCAGGATGTAAATGAGTTAATAGACCAATAAGAAAGACGTCGAAACCTCTCTGCCAATAACAGATCATTTTCAGTTTTCCAGACCACTCCCAGACTGTCATAGCTAAATTCTTGCTTGAGAAATAGCTCTTTGCTAAAAATAAGCTATTTTAGTTTCTTTTTGACCATTTTAATGAAAAACAATCGCAGTAAGGTACTTACCCAGACATGATTTAATATTGAGATTTTTAAAAATTAAAACATCTGCATTGGACCTTTGACCCTGAAGAGAGGATGTAGCAGTCTGGTCTCAGAGTTTACAGCCCTGTCTCAGACCTAGAAAAGATGGGGCAAAGTGCTGTTGGTCTGCAGAGCAGAGCTAGGACATGCCGCGGGGAGCTCTTGTCTGCGTTGTCTGTAGAAACCTCTCGTGTGTTGGTCCGCCTCCATATCAGTAGCTGGTGAGAGTAGTGTGTTCTCCTCTGAGACATGTTCTACACCACAGGGAGAAGGGTGACCACATCTCCTAGATATATTCCTGACTCATGCAACTGCATGTGCTACACTGAGTGTATGGTTGACCACAAGACTGTTTAAGCCTGCAGAGCTAAAGCCAAGGCGAGCATGGCTCCCCTCAAGCCTGCTGCTGGTTTTTGTAATTTCTCTCAGCCTAGCTGCTGGTCTTTGTAGTTCTCTCAGCCTAGCTGCTGGTCTTTGTAGTTCTCTCAGCCTAGCTGCTGGTCTTTGTAGTTCTCTCAGCCTAGCTGCTGGTCTTTGTAGTTCTCTCAGCCTAGCTGCTGGTCTTTGTAGTTCTCTCAGCCTAGCTGCTTGTCTTTGTAGTTCTCTCAGCCTAGCCACTGGTCTTTGTAGTTCTCTCAGCCTAGCTGCTGGTCTTTGTAGTTTCTAGCCGCTGGTCTTTGTAAGCTCAGCCTAGCTGCTGGTCTTTGTAGTTCTCTCAGCCTAGCTGCTGGTCTTTGTAGTTCTCTCAGCCTAGCTGCTGGTCTTTGTAGTTCTCTCAGCCTAGCCGCTGGTCTTGGTAATTCTCTCAACCTAGCTGCTGGTCTTTGTAGTTCTCTCAGCCTAGCTGCTTGTCTTTGTAGTTCTCTCAGCCTAGCTGCTGGTCTTTGTAGTTCTCTCAGCCTAGCCGCTGGTCTTGTAATTCTCTCAACCTAGCTGCTGGTCTTTGTAGTTCTCTCAACCTAGCTGCTTGTCTTTGTAGTTCTCTCAGCCTAGCTGCCTGTCTTTGTAGTTCTCTCAGCCCTGCTGCCAGTGTTGGCTCACTGAGCTAAAGCCAAGTCATTGCCCGGGTAGCTAATGTGAGTCTTCAGCACAACAACAAGGTTTCTCTCAGCCCTGCTGATGCTCCTTAACATCCAGTTTGTGCACCACCCTGAAGGCCTCTAGGAACTCGTTGAAGTCGATGCTACCATCCTTGTTGAAGTCTATACTCTTAGCCAGTTCATCTATGGCCCGGTCATCCACCTCCACACCTAGGTGAGCACTAAACAGATGCCAGGTCTGACGGAACTCCTCGATGGATATCTGACCTGGATGGGGAGAGACAGTGAGAGAAACTAAGGAATACTAAAAAGGTTTTCTGTCTAACAAGCTAATGGTTAATGTAGCATGATGTGAACTAGCAGGCGTATGAGCTGTAATAGTCATTCAGAGTAACGTGTACCAGAGTGGTCTTTGTCCATGATGTTGAAGATAATCTCAAGGTCTGTTCGATACCTGTAAAGAGTTTCAGCCAAGTTTGGAGTGACCTGAACAAAACACAGAGGGAGATTTTGTGAAAGGAGCAGCTTTATTGATTGCCAAATGAAATCAACCAATGTATCGATCAGTCTCTTCCTGGTTCTGACCTGGGGTATGGGTTGTCCCGGGCCCATGTCCTCGAAGCAGGACTGGTAGTCGATGCTGCCATCTGGTGCCAGCCGTGCCAGGCGCGGGCGCAGAGTCCTCCAGGGCAGGTCCAGTCTCACAACTGACTCCACCACCAGGGCCCACTCACTGACAGAGATACAGCCTGGAACAGACAGTCTAACTCACTGGCAGAGATACAGCCTGGAACAGACAGTCTAACTCACTGGCAGAGATACAGCCTGGAACAGACAGTCTAACTCACTGACAGAGATACAGCCTGGAACAGACAGATAAAGATACAGCCTGGAACAGACAGTCTAACTCACTGACAGACAGAGATACAGCCTGGAACAGACAGTCTAACTCACTGACAGAGATACAGCCTGGAACAGACAGTCTAACTCACTGACAGAGATACAGCCTGGAACAGACAGTCTAACTCACTGACAGACAGAGATACAGCCTGGAACAGACAGTCTAACTCACTGACAGACAGAGATACAGCCTGGAACAGACAGTCTAACTCACTGACAGACAGAGATACAGCCTGGAACAGACAGTCTAACTCACTGACAGAGATACAGCCTGGAACAGACAGTCTAACTCACTGACAGAGATACAGCCTGGAACAGACAGTCTAACTCACTGACAGAGATACAGCCTGGAACAGACAGTCTAACTCACTGATAGAGGTACAGCCTGGAACAGACAGACTAACTCACTGATAGAGGTACAGCCTGGAACAGACAGTCTAACTCACTGATAGAGGTACAGCCTGGAACAGACAGTCTAACTTACTGATAGAGGTACAGCCTGGAACAGACAGTCTAACTCACTGACAGACAGAGGTACAGCCTGGAACAGACAGACTAACTCACTGACAGACAGAGATACAGCCTGGAACAGACAGACTAACTCACTGACAGAGATACAGCCTGGAACAGACAGTCTAACTCACTGACAGAGATACAGCCTGGAACAGACAGACTAACTCACTGACAGAGATAGACAGAGGTCACAGCCTGGAACCGACAGTCTAACTCACTGATAGACAGAGATACAGCCTGGAACAGACAGTCTAACTCACTGATAGAGGTACAGCCTGGAACAGACAGACTAACTCACTGATAGAGGTACAGCCTGGAACAGACAGACTAACTCACTGATAGAGGTACAGCCTGGAACAGACCCAGCACAGAGTCACTAATGATACACAATGATGGGCGCGTTCCAGGTGATCTTTATGGCAGGTGGCTACACATTTCAGAACATGACTATGTCATAGGAGTTTGGGGTGTTCTTTAACAGCTGGCAAGCAGTGTGTGGGTGTTATTGCCAAAATATCTTACCACTGTTACTTGTGTCATACTGCTGAAAGGCAGCCATGAGTTCTGAGCGGTGGGAAAACAGCTTCTCCTGTACAGCCCTTACAGCCGAACCCTCTGCCACATTCACCCTGCGGACGGACGGACACACACACACAATAAGCAGGTCATTGTCACGTTCTGTATGTAGAGACCAGTAAGAACCGTGATCCCCCAGCCCCTACCTCCACCTCCACCCCTAGCTCCACCTCCACCCCTAGCTCCACCTCTACCTCCACCCCTACCTCCACCTCCACCCCTAGCTCCACCTCTACCTCCACCTCCAGCCCCTACCTCCACCTCCAGCCCCTACCTCCACCCCCAGCCCCTACCTCCACCCCAGCCCCTACCTCCACCTCCACCCAAGCCCCTACCTCTACCCCAGCCCCTACCTCCACCCCAGCCCCTATCTCTACCCCAGCCCCTAACTCCACCTCCACCCCAGCCCCTACCTCCACCCCACCCCTAACCCCCACCTCCACCCCAGCCCCTACCTCCACCCCAGCCCCTACCTCCACCCCAGCCCCTAACTCCACCCCAGCCCCTAACTCCACCTCCACCCCAGCCCCTACCTCCACCTCCACCCCCACCTCCACCTCAGCCCCTACCTCCACCCCAGCCCCTACCTCCACCTCCACCCCTAGCCCACCTCCAACCCCTAGCTCCACCTCCACCCCTAGCTCCACCTCCACCCCTAGCTCCACCTCTACCTCCACCCCCTACCTCCACCTCCACCCCCTAGCTCCACCTCTACCACCACCCCCTACCTCCACCTCCAGCCCCTACCTCCACCTCCAGCCCCTACCTCCACCCCAGCCCCTACCTCCACCTCCACCCAAGCCCCTACCTCTACCCCAGCCCCTACCTCCACCCCAGCCCCTATCTCTACCCCAGCCCCTAACTCCACCTCCACCCCAGCCCCTACCTCCACCCCAGCCCCTAACTCCACCTCCACCCCAGCCCCTACCTCCACCTCCACCCCAGCCCCTAACTCCACCCCAGCCCCTAACTCCACCCCAGCCCCTAACTCCACCTCCACCCCAGCCCCTACCTCCACCTCCACCCCAGCCCCTACCTCCACCTCCACCCCAGCCCCTAACTCCACCCCAGCCCCTAACTCCACCCCAGCCCCTAACTCCACCTCCACCCCCTACCTCCACCTACACCCCAGCCCCTACCTCCACCTCCAGCCCCTACCTCCACCTTCAGCGCCAGCCCCTACCTCCACCTCCACCCCAGCCACTACCTCCACCCCAGCCCCTACCTCCACCTCCACCCCCTACCTCCACCGCCACACCAGCCCCTACCTCCACCTCCAGCCCCTACCTCCACCTCCAACCCCTACCTCCACCTCCAGCCCCTACCTCCACCCCAGCCCCTACCTCCACCCCAGCCCCTACCTCCACCCCAGTCCCTAGCCCCCCTCCACCCCAGTCCCTACCTCCACCCCAGTCCCTACCTCCACCTCCAGCCCCTACCTCCACCCCAGTCCCTCCCTCCACCCCAGTCCCTACCTCCACCCCAGCCCCTACCTCCACCTCCACCCCAGCCCCTACCTCTGAGTCAGGGTGAGTTTCCTGGTATTCCTGCTGACCTGGTACTGGAAGAAGCGAGGGACCAGCTCTCTGCCCAGTTTAATGTAGGCTCCACGGTTACTACCCTCCTCATAGTAGTTAGACGCAGAGAAAATGGTGATCACCTGAAAGAACAAAATACACTTAGATCTTATAGAATCAGGTGGTCTACTAGCCATGGGGGGGACCCAGACACAGACACATTGATTATCATATATCTTATAGAGCTAGTCCCGTTGTCTGCTAGCCATCATATATCTTATAGAGCTAGTCCTGTTGTCTGCTAGCCATCATATATCTTATAGAGCTAGTCCTGTTGTCTGATAGCCATCATATATCTTATAGAGCTAGTCCTGTTGTCTGCTAGCCATCATATATCTTATAGAGCTAGTCCTGTTGTCTGCTAGCCATAATATATCTTATAGAGCTAGTCTTGTTGTCTGCTAGCCATCATATATCTTATAGAGCTAGTCATGTTGTCTGCTAGCCATCATATATCTTATAGAGCTAGTCCTGTTGTCTGCTAGCCATCATATATCTTATAGAGCTAGTCCTGTTGTCTGCTAGCCATCATATATCTTATAGAGCTAGTCCTGTTGTCTGCTAGCCATCATATATCTTATAGAGCTAGTCCTGTTGTCTGCTAGCCATCATATATCTTATAGAGCTAGTCCTGTTGTCTGCTAGCCATCATATATCTTATAGAGCTAGTCCTGTTGTCTGCTAGCCATCATATATCTTATAGAGCTAGTCCTGTTGTCTGCTAGCCATCATATATCTTATAGTATATCTTATAGAGCTAGTCCTGTTGTCTGCTAGCCATCATATATCTTATAGAGCTAGTCCTGTTGTCTGCTAGCCATCATATATCTTATAGTATATCTTATAGAGCTAGTCCTGTTGTCTGCTAGCCATCATATATCTTATAGAGCTAGTCTTGTTGTCTGCTAGCCATCATATATCTTATAGAGCTAGTCATGTTGTCTGCTAGCCATCATATATCTTATAGAGCTAGTCCTGTTGTCTGCTAGCCATCATATATCTTATAGAGCTAGTCCTGTTGTCTGCTAGCCATCATATATCTTATAGAGCTAGTCCTGTTGTCTGCTAGCCATCATATATCTTATAGAGCTAGTCCTGTTGTCTGCTAGCCATCATATATCTTATAGAGCTAGTCCTGTTGTCTGCTAGCCATCATATATCTTATAGAGCTAGTCATGTTGTCTGCTAGCCATCATATATCTTATAGAGCTAGTCCTGTTGTCTGCTAGCCATCATATATCTTATAGAGCTAGTCATGTTGTCTGCTAGCCATCATATATCTTATAGAGCTAGTCCTGTTGTCTGCTAGCCATCATATATCTTATAGAGCTAGTCCTGTTGTCTGCTAGCCATCATATATCTTATAGAGCTAGTCCCGTTGTCTGATAGCCATCATATATCTTATAGAGCTAGTCCTGTTGTCTGATAGCCATCATATATCTTATAGAGCTAGTCCTGTTGTCTGCTAGCCATCATATATCTTATAGAGCTAGTCTTGTTGTCTGCTAGCCATCATATATCTTATAGAGCTAGTCATGTTGTCTGCTAGCCATCATATATCTTATAGAGCTAGTCCTGTTGTCTGCTAGCCATCATATATCTTATAGAGCTAGTCCTGTTGTCTGCTAGCCATCATATATCTTATAGAGCTAGTCCTGTTGTCTGCTAGCCATCATATATCTTATAGAGCTAGTCCTGTTGTCTTAGCCATCATATATCTTATAGAGCTAGTCCTGTTGTCTGCTAGCCATCATATATCTTATAGAGCTAGTCCTGTTGTCTGCTAGCCATCATATATCTTATAGAGCTAGTCCTGTTGTCTGCTAGCCATCATATATCTTATAGAGCTAGTCATGTTGTCTGCTAGCCATCATATATCTTATAGAGCTAGTCCTGTTGTCTGCTAGCCATCATATATCTTATAGAGCTAGTCCTGTTGTCTGCTAGCCATCATATATCTTATAGAGCTAGTCCTGTTGTCTGCTAGCCATCATATATCTTATAGAGCTAGTCCTGTTGTCTGCTAGCCATCATATATCTTATAGAGCTAGTCCTGTTGTCTGCTAGCCATCATATATCTTATAGAGCTAGTCCTGTTGTCTGCTAGCCATCATATATCTTATAGAGCTAGTCCTGTTGTCTGCTAGCCATCATATATCTTATAGAGCTAGTCCTGTTGTCTGCTAGCCATCATATATCTTATAGAGCTAGTCCTGTTGTCTGCTAGCCATCATATATCTTATAGAGCTAGTCTTGTTGTCTGCTAGCCATCATATATCTTATAGAGCTAGTCCTGTTGTCTGCTAGCCATCATATATCTTATAGAGCTAGTCCTGTTGTCTGCTAGCCATCATATATCTTATAGAGCTAGTCCTGTTGTCTGCTAGCCATCATATATCTTATAGAGCTAGTCCTGTTGTCTGCTAGCCATCATATATCTTATAGAGCTAGTCCTGTTGTCTGCTAGCCATCATATATCTTATAGAGCTAGTCCTGTTGTCTGCTAGCCATCATATATCTTATAGAGCTAGTCCTGTTGTCTGCTAGCCATCATATATCTTATAGAGCTAGTCATGTTGTCTGCTAGCCATCATATATCTTATAGAGCTAGTCCTGTTGTCTGCTAGCCATCATATATCTTATAGAGCTAGTCCTGTTGTCTGCTAGCCATCATATCTTATAGAGCTTATAGAGCTATATCTTATAGAGCTAGTCATGTTGTCTGCTAGCCATCATATATCTTATAGAGCTAGTCCTGTTGTCTGCTAGCCATCATATATCTTATAGAGCTAGTCCTGTTGTCTGCTAGCCATCATATATCTTATAGAGCTAGTCCTGTTGTCTGCTAGCCATCATATATCTTATAGAGCTAGTCATGTTGTATAGCCATCATATATCTTATAGAGCTAGTCCTGTTGTCTGCTAGCCATCATATATCTTATAGAGCTAGTCATGTTGTCTGCTAGCCATCATATATCTTATAGAGCTAGTCATGTTGTCTGCTAGCCATCATATATCTTATAGAGCTAGTCCTGTTGTCTGCTAGCCATCATATATCTTATAGAGCTAGTCCTGTTGTCTGCTAGCCATCATATATCTTATAGAGCTAGTCCTGTTGTCTGCTAGCCATCATATATCTTATAGAGCTAGTCCTGTTGTCTGCTAGCCATCATATATCTTATAGAGCTAGTCCTGTTGTCTGCTAGCCATCATATATCTTATAGAGCTAGTCCTGTTGTCTGCTAGCCATCATATATCTTATAGAGCTAGTCCTGTTGTCTGCTAGCCATCATATATCTTATAGAGCTAGTCCTGTTGTCTGCTAGCCATCATATATCTTATAGAGCTAGTCATGTTGTCTATAGCCATCATATATCTTATAGAGCTAGTCCTGTTGTCTGCTAGCCATCATATATCTTATAGAGCTAGTCCTGTTGTCTGCTAGCCATCATATATCTTATAGAGCTAGTCCTGTTGTCTGCTAGCCATAATATATCTTATAGAGCTAGTCCTGTTGTCTGCTAGCCATCATATATCTTATAGAGCTAGTCCTGTTGTCTGCTAGCCATCATATATCTTATAGAGCTAGTCATGTTGTCTGCTAGCCATCATATATCTTATAGAGCTAGTCCTGTTGTCTGCTAGCCATCATATATCTTATAGAGCTAGTCCTGTTGTCTGCTAGCCATCATATATCTTATAGAGCTAGTCCTGTTGTCTGCTAGCCATCATATATCTTATAGAGCTAGTCCTGTTGTCTGCTAGCCATCATATATCTTATAGAGCTAGTCCTGTTGTCTGCTAGCCATCATATATCTTATAGAGCTAGTCCTGTTGTCTGCTAGCCATCATATATCTTATAGAGCTAGTCCTGTTGTCTGCTAGCCATCATATATCTTATAGAGCTAGTCCTGTTGTCTGCTAGCCATCATATATCTTATAGAGCTAGTCCTGTTGTCTGCTAGCCATCATATATCTTATAGAGCTAGTCCTGTTGTCTGCTAGCCATCATATATCTTATAGAGCTAGTCCTGTTGTCTGCTAGCCATCATATATCTTATAGAGCTAGTCCTGTTGTCTGCTAGCCATCATATATCTTATAGAGCTAGTCCTGTTGTCTGCTAGCCATCATATATCTTATAGAGCTAGTCCTGTTGTCTGCTAGCCATCATATATCTTATAGAGCTAGTCCTGTTGTCTGCTAGCCATCATATATCTTATAGAGCTAGTCCTGTTGTCTGCTAGCCATCATATATCTTATAGAGCTAGTCCTGTTGTCTGCTAGCCATCATATATCTTATAGAGCTAGTCCTGTTGTCTGCTAGCCATCATATATCTTATAGAGCTAGTCATGTTGTCTGCTAGCCATCATATATCTTATAGAGCTAGTCCTGTTGTCTGCTAGCCATCATATATCTTATAGAGCTAGTCTTGTTGTCTGCTAGCCATCATATATCTTATAGAGCTAGTCCTGTTGTCTGCTAGCCATCATATATCTTATAGAGCTAGTCCTGTTGTCTGCTAGCCATCATATATCTTATAGAGCTAGTCCTGTTGTCTGCTAGCCATCATATATCTTATAGAGCTAGTCCTGTTGTCTGCTAGCCATCATATATCTTATAGAGCTAGTCCTGTTGTCTGCTAGCCATCATATATCTTATAGAGCTAGTCCTGTTGTCTGCTAGCCATCATATATCTTATAGAGCTAGTCCTGTTGTCTGCTAGCCATCATATATCTTATAGAGCTAGTCCTGTTGTCTGCTAGCCATCATATATCTTATAGAGCTAGTCCTGTTGTCTGCTAGCCATCATATATCTTATAGAGCTAGTCCTGTTGTCTGTAGCCATCATATATCTTATAGAGCTAGTCCTGTTGTCTGCTAGCCATCATATATCTTATAGAGCTAGTCCTGTTGTCTGCTAGCCATCATATATCTTATAGAGCTAGTCCTGTTGTCTGCTAGCCATCATATATCTTATAGAGCTAGTCCTGTTGTCTGCTAGCCATCATATATCTTATAGAGCTAGTCCTGTTGTCTGCTAGCCATCATATATCTTATAGAGCTAGTCCTGTTGTCTGCTAGCCATCATATATCTTATAGAGCTAGTCCTGTTGTCTGCTAGCCATCATATATCTTATAGAGCTAGTCCTGTTGTCTGCTAGCCATCATATATCTTATAGAGCTAGTCCTGTTGTCTGCTAGCCATCATATATCTTATAGAGCTAGTCCTGTTGTCTGCTAGCCATCATATATCTTATAGAGCTAGTCATGTTGTCTGCTAGCCATCATATATCTTATAGAGCTAGTCCTGTTGTCTGCTAGCCATCATATATCTTATAGAGCTAGTCCTGTTGTCTGCTAGCCATCATATATCTTATAGAGCTATAGCCATCATATATCTTATAGAGCTAGTCCTGTTGTCTGCTAGCCATCATATATCTTATAGAGCTAGTCCTGTTGTCTGCTAGCCATCATATATCTTATAGAGCTAGTCCTGTTGTCTGCTAGCCATCATATATCTTATAGAGCTAGTCCTGTTGTCTGCTAGCCATCATATATCTTATAGAGCTAGTCCTGTTGTCTGCTAGCCATCATATATCTTATAGAGCTAGTCCTGTTGTCTGCTAGCCATCATATATCTTATAGAGCTAGTCCTGTTGTCTGCTAGCCATCATATATCTTATAGAGCTAGTCCTGTTGTCTGCTAGCCATCATATATCTTATAGAGCTAGTCATGTTGTCTGCTAGCCATCATATATCTTATAGAGCTAGTCCTGTTGTCTGCTAGCCATCATATATCTTATAGAGCTAGTCCTGTTGTCTGCTAGCCATCATATATCTTATAGAGCTAGTCCTGTTGCTAGCCATCATATATCTTATAGATAGTCCTGTTGTCTGCTAGCCATCATATATCTTATAGCTAGTCCTGTTGTCTGCTAGCCATCATATATCTTATAGAGCTAGTCCTGTTGTCTGCTAGCCATCATATATCTTATAGAGCTAGTCCTGTTGTCTGCTAGCCATCATATATCTTATAGAGCTAGTCCTGTTGTCTGCTAGCCATCATATATCTTATAGAGCTAGTCCTGTTGTCTGCTAGCCATCATATATCTTATAGAGCTAGTCCTGTTGTCTGCTAGCCATCATATATCTTATAGAGCTAGTCCTGTTGTCTGCTAGCCATCATATATCTTATAGAGCTAGTCCTGTTGTCTGCTAGCATCATATATCTTATATATCTTATAGAGCTAGTCCTGTTGTCTGCTAGCCATCATATATCTTATAGAGCTAGTCCTGTTGTCTGCTAGCCATCATATATCTTATAGAGCTAGTCCTGTTGTCTGCTAGCCATCATATATCTTATAGAGCTAGTCCTGTTGTCTGCTAGCCATCATATATCTTATAGAGCTAGTCCTGTTGTCTGCTAGCCATCATATATCTTATAGAGCTAGTCATGTTGTCTGCTAGCCATCATATATCTTATAGAGCTAGTCCTGTTGTCTGCTAGCCATCATATATCTTATAGAGCTAGTCCTGTTGTCTGCTAGCCATCATATATCTTATAGAGCTAGTCCTGTTGTCTGCTAGCCATCATATATCTTATAGAGCTAGTCCTGTTGTCTGCTAGCCATCATATATCTTATAGAGCTAGTCCTGTTGTCTGCTAGCCATCATATATCTTATAGAGCTAGTCCTGTTGTCTGCTAGCCATCATATATCTTATAGAGCTAGTCCTGTTGTCTGCTAGCCATCATATATCTTATAGAGCTAGTCCTGTTGTTAGCCATCATATATCTTATAGAGCTAGTCCTGTTGTCTGCTAGCCATCATATATCTTATAGCCATCATATATCTTATAGAGCTAGTCCTGTTGTCTGCTAGCCATCATATATCTTATAGAGCTAGTCCTGTTGTCTGCTAGCCATCATATATCTTATAGAGCTAGTCATGTTGTCTGCTAGCCATCATATATCTTATAGAGCTAGTCTTGTTGTCTGCTAGCCATCATATATCTTATAGAGCTAGTCCTGTTGTCTGCTAGCCATCATATATCTTATAGAGCTAGTCCTGTTGTCTGCTAGCCATCATATATCTTATAGAGCTAGTCCTGTTGTCTGCTAGCCATCATATATCTTATAGAGCTAGTCCTGTTGTCTGCTAGCCATCATATATCTTATAGAG
Organism: Oncorhynchus nerka; assembly: GCF_034236695.1. Lineage (NCBI taxonomy): Eukaryota > Metazoa > Chordata > Actinopteri > Salmoniformes > Salmonidae > Oncorhynchus > Oncorhynchus nerka. Next base: position 228,862 of record NW_027040289.1, read on the forward strand.
CTAGTCCTGTTGTCCTAGCCATCATATATCTTATAGAGCTAGTCCTAAGGTTGTCTGCCAGCCATCATATATCTTATAGAGCTAGTCCTGTTGTCTGCTAGCCATCATATATCTTATAGAGCTAGTCCTGTTGTCTGCTAGCCATCATATATCTGCTAGCCATCATATATCTTATAGAGCTAGTCCTGTTGTCTGCTAGCCATCATATATCTTATAGAGCTAGTCCTGTTGTCTGCTAGCCATCATATATCTTATAGAGCTAGTCCTGTTGTCTGCTAGCCATCATATATCTTATAGAGCTAGTCCTGTTGTCTGCTAGCCATCATATATCTTATAGAGCTAGTCCTGTTGTCTGCTAGCCATCATATATCTTATAGAGCTAGTCCTGTTGTCTGCTAGCCATCATATATCTTATAGAGCTAGTCCTGTTGTCTGCTAGCCATCATATATCTTATAGAGCTAGTCCTGTTGTCTGCTAGCCATCATATATCTTATAGAGCTAGTCATGTTGTCTGCTAGCCATCATATATCTTATAGAGCTAGTCCTGTTGTCTGCTAGCCATCATATATCTTATAGAGCTAGTCATGTTGTCTGCTAGCCATCATATATCTTATAGAGCTAGTCATGTTGTCTGCTAGCCATCATATATCTTATAGAGCTAGTCCTGTTGTCTGCTAGCCATCATATATCTTATAGAGCTAGTCCTGTTGTCTGCTAGCCATCATATATCTTATAGAGCTAGTCCTGTTGTCTGCTAGCCATCATATATTATAGAGCTAGTCCTGTTGTCTGCTAGCCATCATATATCTTATAGAGCTAGTCCTGTTGTCTGCTAGCCATCATATATCTTATAGAGCTAGTCCTGTTGTCTGCTAGCCATCATATATCTTATAGAGCTAGTCCTGTTGTCTGCTAGCCATCATATATCTTATAGAGCTAGTCCTGTTGTCTGCTAGCCATCATATATCTTATAGAGCTAGTCCTGTTGTCTGCTAGCCATCATATCTTATAGAGCTAGTCTTGTTGTCTGCTAGCCATCATATATCTTATAGAGCTAGTCCTGTTGTCTATAATATATCTTATAGAGCTAGTCCTGTTGTCTGCTAGCCATCATATATCTTATAGAGCTAGTCCTGTTGTCTGCTAGCCATCATATATCTTATAGAGCTAGTCCTGTTTGTCTGATAGCCATCATATATCTTATAGAGCTAGTCATGTTGCTAGTCTTATAGAGCTGTCCTGTTGTCTGCTAGCCATCATATATCTTATAGAGCTAGTCCTGTTGTCTGCTAGCCATCATATATCTTATAGAGCTAGTCATGTTGTCTGCTAGCCATCATATATCTTATGAGCTAGTCCTGTTGTCTGCTAGTATATCTTATAGAGCTAGTCCTGTTGTCTGCTAGCCATCATATATCTTATAGAAGCTAGTTCTGTTGTCTGCCAGCCATCATATATCTTATAGAGCTAGTCCTGTTGTCTGCTAGCCATCATATATCTTATAGAGCTAGTCCTGTTGTCTGCTAGCCATCATATATCTTATAGAGCTAGTCATGTTGTCTGCTAGCCATCATATATGTATAGGCTAGTCCTGTTGTCTGCTAGCCATCATATATCTTATAGAGCTAGTCCTGTTGTCTGCTAGCCATCATATATCTTATAGAGCTAATCCTGTTGTCTGCTAGCCATCATATCTTATAGAGCTAGTCATGTTGTCTGCTAGCCATCATATATCTTATAGAGCTATATAATATATCGAGCTAGTCCTGTTGTCTGCTAGCCATCATATATCTTATAGAGCTAGTCCTGTTGTCTGCCAGCCATCATATATCTTATAGAGCTAGTCCTGTTGTCTGCTAGCCATCATATATCTTATAGAGCTAGTCCTGTTGTCTGCTAGCCATAATATATCTTATAGAGCTAGTCCTGTTGTCTGCACTAGCCATCATATATCTTATAGAGCTAGTCCTGTTGTCTGCTAGCCATCATATATCTTATAGAGCTAGTCATGTTGTCATAGCCATCATATATCTTATAGAGCTAGTCCTGTTGTCTGCTAGCCATCATATATCTTATAGAACTAGTCCTGTTGTCTGCTAGCCATCATATATCTTATAGAGCTAGTCCTGTTGTCTGCTAGCCATCATATATCTTATAGAGCTAGTCTGTTGTCTGCTAGCCATCATATATCTTATAGAGCTAGTCCTGTTGTCTGCTAGCCATCATATATCTTATAGAGCTAGTCATGTTGTCTGCTAGCCATCATATATCTTATAGAGCTAGTCCTGTTGTCTGCTAGCCATCATATATCTTATAGAGCTAGTCCTGTTGTCTGCTAGCCATCATATATCTTATAGAGCTAGTCCTGTTGTCTGCTAGCCATCATATATTTTATAGTATATCTTATAGAGCTAGTCCTGTTGTCTGCTAGCCATCATATATCTTATAGAGCTAGTCTTGTTGTCTGCTAGCCATCATATATCTTATAGAGCTAGTCCTGTTGTCTGCCAGCATCATATATCTTATAGAGCTATATCATATATCTTTTATAGAGCTTTATAGTCCTGTTTTCTGACAGCCATCATATATCTTATAGAGCTAGTCCTGCTGTCTGCTAGCCATCATATATCTTATAGAGCTAGTCCTGTTGTCTGCTAGCCATCATATATTTTATAGAGCTAGTCATGCTGTCTGTTGAAGCCATCATATATCTTATAGAGCTAGTCCTGTCTGCTAGCCATCATATATCTTATAGAGCTAGTCATGTTGTCTGCTAGCCATCATATATCTTATAGAGCTAGTCCTGTTGTCTGCTAGCCATCATATATCTTATAGAGCTAGTCCTGTTCGCTAGCCATCATATATCTTATAGAGCTATCTGTTGGTTCAGCTACTCATATATCTTATAGAGCTAGTCCTGTTGTCTGCTAGCCATCATATATCTTATAGAGCTAGTCCTGTTGTCTGCTAGCCATCATATATCTTATAGAGCTAGTCATGTTGTTCAGCTATCATATATCTTATAGAGCTAGTCATGTTGTCTGCAGCTATCAGATATCTTATAGAGCTAGTCCTGTTGTCTGCTAGCCATCATATATCTTATAGAGCTAGTCCTGTTGTCTGCCAGCCATCATATCTTATAGAGCTAGTCCTCGTTCAAGTTAGCCATCATATATCTTATAGTATATCTATAGAGCTAGTCCTGTTGTTTGCTAGCCATCATATCTTATAGAGCTAGTCTTGTTGTCTGCTAGCCATCATATATCTTATAGAGCTAGTCATGTTGTCTGCTAGCCATCATATATCTTATAGAGCTAGTCCTGTTGTCTGCTAGCCATCATATATCTTATAGAGCTAGTCCTGTTGTCTGCTAGCCATCATATATCTTATAGAGCTAGTCCTGTTGTCTGCTAGCCATCATATATCTTATAGAGCTGAGTCATGTTGTCTGCTAGCCATCATATATCTTATAGAGCTAGTCCTGTTGTCTGCTAGCCATCATATATCTTATAGAGCTAGTCCTGTTGTCTGCTAGCCATCATATATCTTATAGAGCTAGTCCTGTTGTCTGCTAGCCATCATATATCTTATAGAGCTAGTCCTGTTGTCTGCTAGCCATCATATATCTTATAGAGCTAGTCCTGTTGTCTGCTAGCCATCATATATCTTATAGAGCTAGTCCTGTTGTCTGCTAGCCATCATATATCTTATAGAGCTAGTCCTGTTGTCTGCTAGCCATCATATATCTTATAGAGCTAGTCCTGTTGTCTGCTAGCCATCATATATCTTATAGAGCTAGTCCTGTTGTCTGCTAGCCATCATATATCTTATAGAGCTAGTCATGTTGTCTGCTAGCCATCATATATCTTATAGAGCTAGTCCTGTTGTCTGCTAGCCATCATATATCTTATAGAGCTAGTCCTGTTGTCTGCTAGCCATCATATATCTTATAGAGCTAGTCCTGTTGTCTGCTAGCCATCATATATCTTATAGAGCTAGTCATGTTGTCTGCTAGCCATCATATATCTTATAGAGCTAGTCCTGTTGTCTGCTAGCCATCATATATCTTATAGAGCTAGTCCTGTTGTCTGCTAGCCATCATATATCTTATAGAGCTAGTCCTGTTGTCTGCTAGCCATCATATATCTTATAGAGCTAGTCCTGTTGTCTGCTAGCCATCATATATCTTATAGAGCTAGTCCTGTTGTCTGCTAGCCATCATATATCTTATAGAGCTAGTCCTGTTGTCTGCTAGCCATCATATATCTTATAGAGCTAGTCATGTTGTCTGCTAGCCATCATATATCTTATAGAGCTAGTCCTGTTGTCTGCTAGCCATCATATATCTTATAGAGCTAGTCATGTTGTCTGCTAGCCATCATATATCTTATAGAGCTAGTCCTGTTGTCTGCTAGCCATCATATATCTTATAGAGCTAGTCCTGTTGTCTGCTAGCCATCATATATCTTATAGAGCTAGTCCTGTTGTCTGATAGCCATCATATATCTTATAGAGCTAGTCCTGTTGTCTGCTAGCCATCATATATCTTATAGAGCTAGTCTTGTTGTCTGCTAGCCATCATATATCTTATAGAGCTAGTCATGTTGTCTGCTAGCCATCATATATCTTATAGAGCTAGTCCTGTTGTCTGCTAGCCATCATATATCTTATAGAGCTAGTCCTGTTGTCTGCTAGCCATCATATATCTTATAGAGCTAGTCCTGTTGTCTGCTAGCCATCATATATCTTATAGAGCTAGTCCTGTTGTCTGCTAGCCATCATATATCTTATAGAGCTAGTCATGTTGTCTGCTAGCCATCATATATCTTATAGAGCTAGTCCTGTTGTCTGCTAGCCATCATATATCTTATAGAGCTAGTCATGTTGTCTGCTAGCCATCATATATCTTATAGAGCTAGTCCTGTTGTCTGCTAGCCATCATATATCTTATAGAGCTAGTCTTGTTGTCTGCTAGCCATCATATATCTTATAGAGCTAGTCTTGTTGTCTGCTAGCCATCATATATCTTATAGAGCTGCTAGTCATGTTGTCTGCTAGCCATCATATATCTTATAGAGCTAGTCCTGTTGTCTGCTAGCCATCATATATCTTATAGAGCTAGTCCTGTTGTCTGCTAGCCATCATATATCTTATAGAGCTAGTCATGTTGTCTGCTAGCCATCATATATCTTATAGAGCTAGTCCTGTTGTCTGCTAGCCATCATATATCTTATAGAGCTAGTCCTGTTGTCTGCTAGCCATCATATATCTTATAGAGCTAGTCCTGTTGTCTGCTAGCCATCATATATCTTATAGAGCTAGTCCTGTTGTCTGCTAGCCATCATATATCTTATAGAGCTAGTCCTGTTGTCTGATAGCCATCATATATCTTATAGAGCTAGTCCTGTTGTCTGCTAGCCATAATATATCTTATAGAG
>NW_027040290.1:12500-31627 GCF_034236695.1 Oncorhynchus nerka
CTGTTATACTGCCATCTACTGGAGAAACCTGTCAATACCACACACACACTGTTATACTGCCATCTACTGGAGAAACCCGTCAATACCACACACACACACACACACACTGTTATACTGCCATCTACTGGAGAAACCCGTCAATACCACACACACACACACACACACACACACACACACACACACACACACACTGTTATACTGCCATCTACTGGAGAAACCCGTCAATACCACACTGTTATACTGCCATCTACTGGAGAAACCCGTCAATACCACACACACACTGTTATACTGCCATCTACTGGAGAAACCCGTCAATACCACACACACACACACACACACTGTTATACTGCCATCTACTGGAGAAACCCGTCAATACCACACACACACACACACACACTGTTATACTGCCATCTACTGGAGAAACCCGTCAATACCACACACACACACACACACACACACTGTTATACTGCCATCTACTGGAGAAACCCGTCAATACCACACACACACACACACACACACACACACTGTTATACTGCCATCTACTGGAGAAACCCGTCAATACCACACACACACACACACACACACACACACACACACTGTTATACTGCCATCTACTGGAGAAACCCGTCAATACCACACACACACACACACACACACACACTGTTATACTGCCATCTACTGGAGAAACCTGTCAATACCACACACACACTGTTATACTGCCATCTACTGGAGAAACCCGTCAATACCACACACACACTGTTATACTGCCATCTACTGGAGAAACCTGTCAATACCACACACACACTGTTATACTGCCATCTACTGGAGAAACCCGTCAATACCACACACACACACACACACTGTTATACTGCCATCTACTGGAGAAACCTGTCAATACCACACTGTTATACTGCCATCTACTGGAGAAACCCGTCAATACCACACTGTTATACTGCCATCTACTGGAGAAACCCGTCAATACCACACACACACAATGATATACACAGTGTCTCCACCTATATTCATTTAGCTTCTACATTGTGGGAAAAAAATATGTCATTTAAAAAAAATACATGAATCTATTCCCCCCGCCCTTACCCTTAGGACCCCCCCCTCTACTGAGGACCCCCGTACCCCTTACCTCTACCGAGGACCCCCCGTACCCCTTACCTCTACCGAGGACCCCCCGTACCCCTTACCTCTACCGAGGACCCCCCCAGTACCCCTTACCTCTACCGAGGACCCCCCGAACCCCTTACCTCTACTGAGGACTCCCCCGAACCCCTTACCTCTACTGAGGACTCCCCCCGTACCCCTTACCTCTACTGAGGACTCCCCCGTACCCCTTACCTCTACTGAGGACTCCCCCGTACCCCTTACCTCTACTGAGGACCCTACCCCCTCGACCCTTACCTCTACTGAGGACCCCCCGCGACCCTTACCTCTACTGAGGACCACCCCGTACCCCTTACCTCTACTGACGAACCCCCCGTACCCCTTACCTCTACTGAGGACCCCCCCGTACCCCTTACCTCTACTGAGGACCCCCCATACCCCTTACCTCTACTGAGGACCCCCCGTACCCCTTACCTCTACTGACGAACCCCCGTACCCCTTACCTCTACTGAGGACCCCCCCACTGACCCCTTACCTCTACTGAGGACCCCCCGTATCCCTTACCTCTACTGAGGACCCCCCATACCCCTTACCTCTACTGAGGACTCCCCCATACCCCTTACCTCTACTGAGGACCCTCCCCCGCGACCCTTACCTCTACCCCCCCCAGTACCCCTTACCTCTACTGAGGACCCCCCGTACCCCTTACCTCTACTGAGGACCCCCCCGTACCCCTTACCTCTACTGAGGACCCCCCCCGTACCCCTTACCTCTACTGAGGACCACCCCGTACCCCTTACCTCTACTGACAAACCCCCCGTACCCCTTACCTCTACTGACGACCCCCCGTTACCCCTTACCTCTACTGAGGACCCCCCACCCCTTACCTCATTGACCAGCTGTAGGGTGCTCTGTCTGGAGATCTTCAGGCTGACGGACATCTCAGTGATGCAGTCCTCATCTATATAACCCAACTAGAGGAGAGAGATGGGAGGGGGAGAGGAAGGGGGAGAGGGAGGAGAGAGAGAGAGGAGAGGGGGAGAGAGAGGAGAGGGGGAGAGAGAGGAGAGGGGGGAGAGAGAGAGGGAGAGAGGGAGGAGAGAGAGATGGGGGGAGAGAGATGGGGGGAGAGAGATGGGGGAGAGAGAGATGGGGGAGAGAGAGATGGGGGAGAGAGATGGGGGAGAGAGAGAGAGAGATGGGGAGAGAGAGAGATGGGGGGAGAGAGAGATGGGGGAGAGAGATGGGGGAGAGAGAGAGAGGGAGAGAGATGGGGGAGAGAGAGAGAGAGAGAGAGAGAGATGGGGGAGAGAGAGACAGAGAGGAGAGAGAGATGAGGGAGAGAGAGATGGGGGAGAGAGAGATGGGGGGGAGAGAGAGATGGGGGAGAGAGATGGGGGGAGAGAGAGAGAGAGAGATGGGGAGAGAGAGAGAGAGAGATGGGGGAGAGAGAGACAGAGAGGAGAGAGAGATGGGGAGGAGAGAGATGGGGGGGAGAGAGATGGGGGAGAGAGATGGGGGAGAGAGAGACAGAGAGGAGAGAGAGATGGGGAGAGAGAGAGATGGGGAGAGAGAGATGGGGAGAGAGAGGGGGGGGAGAGAGATGGGGGAGAGAGAGAGAGGGGGAGAGAGACAGAGGAGAGAGAGATGGGGGAGAGAGAGAGGGGAGAGAGAGACATAGAGGAGAGAGAGATGGGGAGAGAGAGAGGGGGAGAGAGAGACATAGAGGAGAGAGAGATGGGGAGAGAGAGAGGGAGAGAGAGAGAGAGAGGAGAGAGAGATGGGGAGAGAGAGAGAGAGAGAGAGAGAGACATAGAGGAGAGAGATGGGGGAGAGAGAGATGGGGGAGAGAGAGAGAGAGAGGAGAGAGAGACATAGAGGAGAGAGAGATGGGGAGAGAGAGATGGGGAGAGAGACAGAGAGGAGAGAGAGAGATGGGGGAGAGAGACAGAGAGGAGAGAGAGATGGGGGAGAGAGAGATGGGGAGAGAGAGAGGGGAGAGAGAGATGGGGGAGAGAGAGATGGGGGAGAGAGAGATGGGGAGAGGGAGATGGGGGAGAGAGAGATGGGGGAGAGAGAGATGGGGAGAGAGAGATGGGGAGAGAGAGATGGGGGAGAGGGAGATGGGGGAGAGGGAGATGGGGGAGAGAGAGATGGGGGAGAGGGAGATGGGGGAGAGAGAGATGGGGAGAGAGAGATGGGGGGAGAGAGAGGGAGGAGAGAGAGGAGAGAGGGGGAGAGAGAGGGGGAGAGGGAGGAGAGAAGATGGGGAGAGAGAGATGGGGGAGAGAGAGATGGGGGGAGAGAGATGGGGGAGAGAGATGGGGGGGGAGAGAGATGGGGGAGAGAGAGAGGAGAGAGGGAGGAGAGAGAGGAGAGAGGGGGAGAGAGAGGGGGAGAGGGAGGAGAGAGGGGGAGGAGGGAGGAGAGAGGGGGGGAGGGAGGAGAGAGGGGGAGGAGGGAGGAGAGAGGGGGGAGAGATACACAGATTAATGTAGGAACTGTGTCTGTCTGTGCAGAGTGATTAAATTAAATATTGGTTATTTTACTTTTTTAATTTTTTAAAAGTAAAATAAAAAATAAAAAATGCAAATCATTTTTTGGGGGGTTCAATTATTTGAAGTCTATTTTATTCCGTTTTTTTCTGAGCTCAATGTGTAGTTTCTCTAGAGATAAATCAGATCCAGCCTGAACTGTGTGATGTAGTAGGGAGTTGTAGTTTCTCTAGAGATAAATCAGATCCAGACTGAACTGTGTGATGTAGTAGGGAGTTGTAGTTTCTCTAGAGATAAATCAGACCCAGTCTGAACTGTGTGATGTAGTAGGGAGTTGTAGTTTCCAACGGACCAATAGTCTACATAGTGTATAGTGCAGAAAACGTGGTAATTAACTACAATGACCATAATCCATTGCGCGCCTCCTTGTACCGGTCCGCGGCAGACACGGAGAGTAGAACGTCACGATCAAGAGATCCACATCTAGGAGACAACTAGAGGTGTCGACCCTCCACATCTAGGAGACAACTAGAGGCGTCGACCCTCCACATCTAGAGGCGTCGACCCTCCACATCTAGAGGCGTCGACCCTCCACATCTAGAGGCGTCGACCCTCCACATCTAGAGGCGTCGACCCTCCACATCTAGAGGCGTCGACCCTCCACATCTAGAGGCGTCGACCCTCCACATCTAGAGGCGTCGACCCTCCACATCTAGAGGCGTCGACCCTCCACATCTAGAGGCGTCGACCCTCCACATCTAGAGCGTCGACCCTCCACATCTAGAGGCGTCGACCCTCCACATCTAGGCGTCGACCCTCCACATCTAGAGGCGTCGACCCTCCACATCTAGAGGCGTCGACCCTCCACATCTAGAGGCGTCGACCCTCCACATCTAGAGGCGTCGACCCTCCACATCTAGAGAAAACCCTCCACATCTAGAGGCGTCGACCCTCCACATCTAGAGACGTCGACCCTCCACATCTAGAGACGTCGACCCTCCACATCTAGAGACAACTAGAGGTGTCGACCCTCCACATCTAGAGACAACTAGAGGTGTCGACCCTCCACATCTAGAGACAACTAGAGGTGTCGACCCTCCACATCTAGAGACAACTAGAGGTGTCGACCCTCCACATCTAGAGACAACTAGGTGTCGACCCTCCACATCTAGAGACAACTAGGTGTCGACCCTCCACATCTAGAGACAACTAGAGGTGTCGACCCTCCACATCTAGAGACAACTAGGTGTCGACCCTCCACATCTAGAGACAACTAGGTGTCGACCCTCCACATCTAGAGACAACTAGAGGTGTCGACCCTCCACATCTAGAGACAACTAGAGGTGTCGACCCTCCACATCTAGAGACAACTAGAGGTGTCGACCTTAACGAGATGGCAACCAGCACAGGTGTAACACATCCTGACTAACGAGTTGACACCAAATCGGTTCGCTCTACGTGCTAACGAGCCCTACGTGCTAACGAGCTCTACGTGCTAACGAGCTCTACGTGCTAACGAGCTCTACGTGCTAAAGTCCAACCTCAAAACGTACAAGGAAAAACAAAAAACTGTAACAAGGTGCGTTTGGGGGTTCTTAGAGGCGCGTTTGGGGGTTCTTAGAGGCGCGTTTGGGGGTTCTTAGAGGCGCGTTTGGGGGTTCTTAGAGGCGCGTTCGGGGGTTCTTAGGTGTACGTGTGTGTGTTTAGGTGTGTGTGTAGGTGTGTTTAGGTGTTTGAGTGTGTGTAGGTGTGTGTGTGTGTGTGTGTGTGTAGGTGTGTGCGTGTGTAGGTGTGTGTGTGTAGGTGTGTGTGTGTAGGTGTGTGTGTGTAGGTGTGTGTGTGTGTGTAGGTGTGTGTGTGTGTGTGTGTAGGTAGGTGTGTGCGTGTGTGTTCTTACAGGTTGCTTGCTGTGCCACTCTACAGGGGTGCCATAGCCAGACATCGTCCAGGGATGGTCTAGGAGTTGTCTGATGGTCACACGATGCTTAGGATCCACCTACACACACACAATAAACAACTCCTACTATACAGTAGTGTGTGTGTGTGTGTGTGTGTGTGTGTGTGTGTACCTGCATCATCTGGTTGAGTAGCAGGATGCTCCCAGGAGACAGCCAATGAGGGTTGTTGTAACTACCTCTCTAGAACAGTGAAACACATAGGTTAGTTTACACCAGAGGCTTTGAATCTGGCTTTTATACGATCCCAAATAGAAAGAACCAACTGTCACGGTTGAACCCTTTCCTCCAGAGAAAACCAACTGTCACGGTTGAACCCTTTCCTCCAGAGAAAACCAACTGTCACATTTCCTCCAGAGAAAACCAACTGTCACGGTTGAACCCTTTCCTCCAGAGAAAACCAACTGTCACATTTCCTCCAGAGAAAACCAACTGTCACGGTTGAACCCTTTCCTCCAGAGAAAACCAACGGTCACATTTCCTCCAGAGAAAACCAACTGTCACGGTCGAACCCTTTCCTCCAGAGAAAACCAACTGTCACGGTCGAACCCTTTCCTCCAGAGAAAACCAACTGTCACGGTTGAACCCTTTCCTCCAGAGAAAACCAACTGTCACGGTCGAACCCTTTCCTCCAGAGAAAACCAACTGTCACGGTTGAACCCTTTCCTCCAGAGAAAACCAACTGTCACATTTCCTCCAGAGAAAACCAACTGTCACGGTTGAACCCTTTCCTCCAGAGAAAACCAACTGTCACATTTCCTCCAGAGAAAACCAACTGTCACATTTCCTCCAGAGAAAACCAACTGTCACGGTTGAACCCTTTCCTCCAGAGAAAACCAACTGTCACGGTTGAACCCTTTCCTCCAGAGAAAACCAACTGTCACGGTTGAACCCTTTCCTCCAGAGAAAACCAACTGTCACGGTTGAACCCTTTCCTCCAGAGAAAACCAACTGTCACGGTTGAACCCTTTCACAGAGAAAACCAACTGTCACGGTTGAACCCTTTCACAGAGAAAACCAACTGTCACATTTCCTCCAGAGAAAACCAACTGTCACGGTTGAACCCTTTCCTCCAGAGAAAACCAACGGTCACATTTCCTCCAGAGAAAACCAACTGTCACATTTCCTCCAGAGAAAACCAACTGTCACGGTCGAACCCTTTCCTCCAGAGAAAACCAACTGTCACGGTCGAACCCTTTCCTCCAGAGAAAACCAACTGTCACGGTCGAACCCTTTCCTCCAGAGAAAACCAACTGTCACGGTCGAACCCTTTCCTCCAGAGAAAACCAACTGTCACGGTTGAACCCTTTCCTCCAGAGAAAACCAACTGTCACATTTCCTCCAGAGAAAACCAACTGTCACGGTTGAACCCTTTCCTCCAGAGAAAACCAACTGTCACATTTCCTCCAGAGAAAACCAACTGTCACATTTCCTCCAGAGAAAACCAACTGTCACGGTTGAACCCTTTCCTCCAGAGAAAACCAACTGTCACGGTTGAACCCTTTCCTCCAGAGAAAACCAACTGTCACGGTTGAACCCTTTCCTCCAGAGAAAACCAACTGTCACGGTTGAACCCTTTCCTCCAGAGAAAACCAACTGTCACGGTTGAACCCTTTCACAGAGAAAACCAACTGTCACGGTTGAACCCTTTCACAGAGAAAACCAACTGTCACGGTTGAACCCTTTCCTCCAGAGAAAACCAACTGTCACGGTTGAACCCTTTCCTCCAGAGAAAACCAACTGTCACGGTTGAACCCTTTCACAGAGAAAACCAACTGTCACGGTTGAACCCTTTCACAGAGAAAACCAACTGTCACGGTTGAACCCTTTCCTCCAGAGAAAACCAACTGTCACGGTTGAACCCTTTCCTCCAGAGAAAACCAACTGTCACGGTTGAACCCTTTTCTCCAGAGAAAACCAACTGTCACGGTTGAACCCTTTCCTCCAGAGAAAACCAACTGTCACGGTTGAACCCTTCCACAGAGAAAACCAACTGTCATGGTTGAACCCTTCCCTCCAGAGAAAACCAACTGTCACGGTTGAACCCTTTCCTCCAGAGAAAACCAACGGTAACATTTCCTCCAGAGAAAACCAACTGTCACGGTTGAACCCTTTCCTCCAGAGAAAACCAACTGTCACGGTTGAACCCTTTCCTCCAGAGAAAACCAACTGTCACGGTTGAACCCTTTCCTCCAGAGAAAACCAACTGTCACGGTTGAACCCTTTCCTCCAGAGAAAACCAACTGTCACGGTTGAACCCTTTCCTCCAGAGAAAACCAACTGTCACGGTCGAACCCTTTTCTCCAGAGAAAACCAACTGTCACGGTTGAACCCTTTTCTCCAGAGAAAACCAACTGTCACGGTTGAACCCTTTCCTCCAGAGAAAACCAACTGTCACGGTTGAACCCTTCCACAGAGAAAACCAACTGTCACGGTTGAACCCTTCCCTCCAGAGAAAACCAACTGTCACGGTTGAACCCTTTCCTCCAGAGAAAACCAACTGTCACGGTTGAACCCTTTCCTCCAGAGAAAACCAACTGTCACGGTTGAACCCTTCCACAGAGAAAACCAACTGTCACGGTTGAACCCTTTCCTCCAGAGAAAACCAACTGTCACGGTTGAACCCTTTCACAGAGAAAACCAACTGTCACGGTTGAACCCTTTCACAGAGAAAACCAACTGTCACATTTCCTCCAGAGAAAACCAACTGTCACGGTTGAACCCTTTCCTCCAGAGAAAACCAACGGTCACATTTCCTCCAGAGAAAACCAACTGTCACATTTCCTCCAGAGAAAACCAACTGTCACGGTCGAACCCTTTCCTCCAGAGAAAACCAACTGTCACGGTCGAACCCTTTCCTCCAGAGAAAACCAACTGTCACGGTCGAACCCTTTCCTCCAGAGAAAACCAACTGTCACGGTCGAACCCTTTCCTCCAGAGAAAACCAACTGTCACGGTTGAACCCTTTCCTCCAGAGAAAACCAACTGTCACATTTCCTCCAGAGAAAACCAACTGTCACGGTTGAACCCTTTCCTCCAGAGAAAACCAACTGTCACATTTCCTCCAGAGAAAACCAACTGTCACATTTCCTCCAGAGAAAACCAACTGTCACGGTTGAACCCTTTCCTCCAGAGAAACCAACTGTCACGGTTGAACCCTTTCCTCCAGAGAAAACCAACTGTCACGGTTGAACCCTTTCCTCCAGAGAAAACCAACTGTCACGGTTGAACCCTTTCCTCCAGAGAAAACCAACTGTCACGGTTGAACCCTTTCACAGAGAAAACCAACTGTCACGGTTGAACCCTTTCACAGAGAAAACCAACTGTCACGGTTGAACCCTTTCCTCCAGAGAAAACCAACTGTCACGGTTGAACCCTTTCACAGAGAAAACCAACTGTCACGGTTGAACCCTTTCACAGAGAAAACCAACTGTCACGGTTGAACCCTTTCCTCCAGAGAAAACCAACTGTCACGGTTGAACCCTTTCCTCCAGAGAAAACCAACTGTCACGGTCGAACCCTTTTCTCCAGAGAAAACCAACTGTCACGGTTGAACCCTTTTCTCCAGAGAAAACCAACTGTCACGGTTGAACCCTTTCCTCCAGAGAAAACCAACTGTCACGGTTGAACCCTTCCACAGAGAAAACCAACTGTCATGGTTGAACCCTTCCCTCCAGAGAAAACCAACTGTCACGGTTGAACCCTTTCCTCCAGAGAAAACCAACGGTAACATTTCCTCCAGAGAAAACCAACTGTCACGGTTGAACCCTTTCCTCCAGAGAAAACCAACTGTCACGGTTGAACCCTTTCCTCCAGAGAAAACCAACTGTCACGGTTGAACCCTTTCCTCCAGAGAAAACCAACTGTCACGGTTGAACCCTTTCCTCCAGAGAAAACCAACTGTCACGGTTGAACCCTTTCCTCCAGAGAAAACCAACTGTCACGGTTGAACCCTTTCCTCCAGAGAAACCAACTGTCACGGTTGAACCCTTTCCTCCAGAGAAAACCAACTGTCACGGTTGAACCCTTTCCTCCAGAGAAAACCAACTGTCACGGTTGAACCCTTTCCTCCAGAGAAAACCAACTGTCACGGTTGAACCCTTTCCTCCAGAGAAAACCAACTGTCACATTTCCTCCAGAGAAAACCAACTGTCACGGTTGAACCCTTTCCTCCAGAGAAACCAACTGTCACATTTCCTCCAGAGAAAACCAACTGTCACATTTCCTCCAGAGAAAACCAACTGTCACGGTTGAACCCTTTCCTCCAGAGAAAACCAACTGTCACGGTTGAACCCTTTCCTCCAGAGAAAACCAACTGTCACGGTTGAACCCTTTCCTCCAGAGAAAACCAACTGTCACGGTTGAACCCTTTCCTCCAGAGAAACCAACTGTCACGGTTGAACCCTTTCCTCCAGAGAAAACCAACTGTCACGGTTGAACCCTTTCCTCCAGAGAAAACCAACTGTCACGGTTGAACCCTTTCCTCCAGAGAAAACCAACTGTCACGGTTGAACCCTTTCCTCCAGAGAAAACCAACTGTCACGGTTGAACCCTTTCCTCAGAGAAAACCAACTGTCACGGTTGAACCCTTTCACAGAGAAAACCAACTGTCACGGTTGAACCCTTTCCTCCAGAGAAAACCAACTGTCACGGTTGAACCCTTTCCTCCAGAGAAAACCAACTGTCACGGTCGAACCCTTTTCTCCAGAGAAAACCAACTGTCACGGTTGAACCCTTTTCTCCAGAGAAAACCAACTGTCACGGTTGAACCCTTTCCTCCAGAGAAAACCAACTGTCACGGTTGAACCCTTTCCTCCAGAGAAAACCAACTGTCACGGTTGAACCCTTCCACAGAGAAAACCAACTGTCACGGTTGAACCCTTTCCTCCAGAGAAAACCAACGGTAACATTTCCTCCAGAGAAAACCAACTGTCACGGTTGAACCCTTTCCTCCAGAGAAAACCAACTGTCACGGTTGAACCCTTTCCTCCAGAGAAAACCAACTGTCACGGTTGAACCCTTTCCTCCAGAGAAAACCAACTGTCACGGTTGAACCCTTTTCTCCAGAGAAAACCAACTGTCACGGTTGAACCCTTTCCTCCAGAGAAACCAACTGTCACGGTTGAACCCTTTCCTCAGAGAAAACCAACTGTCACGGTTGAACCCTTCCTCCAGAGAAAACCAACTGTCACGGTTGAACCCTTTCCTCCAGAGAAAACCAACTGTCACGGTTGAACCCTTTCCTCCAGAGAAAACCAACTGTCACGGTTGAACCCTTCCACAGAGAAAACCAACTGTCACGGTTGAACCCTTTCAGAGAAACCAACTGTCACGGTTGAACCCTTTCCTCCAGAGAAAACCAACTGTCACGGTTGAACCCTTTCCACAGAGAAACCAACTGTCATGGTTGAACCCTTTCCTCCAGAGAAACCAACTGTCACGGTTGAACCCTTTCCTCCAGAGAAACCAACTGTCACGGTTGAACCCTTTCCTCCAGAGAAACCAACTGTCACGGTTGAACCCTTTCCTCCAGAGAAAACCAACTGTCACGGTTGAACCCTTCCTCCAGAGAAAACCAACTGTCACGGTTGAACCCTTTCCTCCAGAGAAAACCAACTGTCACGGTTGAACCCTTTCCTCCAGAGAAAACCAACTGTCACGGTTGAACCCTTCCACAGAGAAAACCAACTGTCATGGTTGAACCCTTTCCTCCAGAGAAAACCAACTGTCACGGTTGAACCCTTTCCTCCAGAGAAAACCAACTGTCACGGTTGAACCCTTTCCTCCAGAGAAAACCAACTGTCACGGTTGAACCCTTTCCTCCAGAGAAAACCAACTGTCACGGTTGAACCCTTTCCTCCAGAGAAACCAACTGTCACTTTCCTCCAGAGAAAACCAACTGTCACGGTTGAACCCTTTCCTCCAGAGAAAACCAACTGTCACGGTTGAACCCTTTCCTCCAGAGAAAACCAACTGTCACGGTTGAACCCTTCCACAGAGAAAACCAACTGTCATGGTTGAACCCTTTCCTCCAGAGAAAACCAACTGTCGCGGTTGAACCCTTTCCTCCAGAGAAAACCAACTGTCACGGTCGAACCCTTTCCTCCAGAGAAAACCAACTGTCACGGTTGAACCCTTTCCTCCAGAGAAAACCAACTGTCACATTTCCTCCAGAGAAAACCAACTGTCACGGTTGAACCCTTTCCTCCAGAGAAAACCAACTGTCACATTTCCTCCAGAGAAAACCAACTGTCACATTTCCTCCAGAGAAAACCAACTGTCACGGTTGAACCCTTTCCTCCAGAGAAAACCAACTGTCACGGTTGAACCCTTTCCTCCAGAGAAAACCAACTGTCACGGTTGAACCCTTTCCTCCAGAGAAAACCAACTGTCACGGTTGAACCCTTTCCTCCAGAGAAAACCAACTGTCACGGTTGAACCCTTTCACAGAGAAAACCAACTGTCACGGTTGAACCCTTTCACAGAGAAAACCAACTGTCACGGTTGAACCCTTTCCTCCAGAGAAAACCAACTGTCACGGTTGAACCCTTTCCTCCAGAGAAAACCAACTGTCACGGTCGAACCCTTTTCTCCAGAGAAAACCAACTGTCAGAAAACGGTTGAACCCTTTCTCCAGAGAAAACCAACTGTCACGGTTGAACCCTTTCTCCAGAGAAAACCAACTGTCACGGTTGAACCCTTCCACAGAGAAAACCAACTGTCATGGTTGAACCCTTCCCTCCAGAGAAAACCAACTGTCACGGTTGAACCCTTTCCTCCAGAGAAAACCAACGGTAACATTTCCTCCAGAGAAAACCAACTGTCACGGTTGAACCATTTCCTCCAGAGAAAACCAACTGTCACGGTTGAACCCTTCCACAGAGAAAACCAACTGTCACGGTTGAACCCTTCCCTCCAGAGAAAACCAACTGTCACGGTTGAACCCTTTCCTCCAGAGAAAACCAACGGTAACATTTCCTCCAGAGAAAACCAACTGTCACGGTTGAACCCTTTCCTCCAGAGAAAACCAACTGTCACGGTTGAACCCTTTCCTCCAGAGAAAACCAACTGTCACGGTTGAACCCTTTCCTCCAGAGAAAACCAACTGTCACGGTTGAACCCTTTCCTCCAGAGAAAACCAACTGTCACGGTTGAACCCTTTCCTCCAGAGAAAACCAACTGTCACGGTTGAACCCTTTCCTCAGAGAAAACCAACTGTCACGGTTGAACCCTTTCACAGAGAAACCAACTGTCACATTTCCTCCAGAGAAAACCAACTGTCACGGTTGAACCCTTTCCTCCAGAGAAAACCAACTGTCACAACCCTTTCCTCCAGAGAAACCAACTGTCACGGTTGAAAAACCAACTTTCACTCCAGAGAAAACCAACTGTCACGGTTGAACCCTTTCTCCAGAGAAAACCAACTGTCACGGTTGAACCCTTTCCTCCAGAGAAACCAACTGTCACGGTTGAACCCTTTCCTCCAGAGAAACCAACTGTCACGGTTGAACCCTTTCCTCCAGAGAAAACCAACTGTCACGGTTGAACCCTTTCCTCCAGAGAAACCAACTGTCACATTTCCTCCAGAGAAAACCAACTGTCACGGTTGAACCCTTTCCTCCAGAGAAAACCAACTGTCACATTTCCTCCAGAGAAAACCAACTGTCACATTTCCTCCAGAGAAAACCAACTGTCACGGTTGAACCCTTTCCTCCAGAGAAAACCAACTGTCACGGTTGAACCCTTTCCTCCAGAGAAAACCAACTGTCACGGTTGAACCCTTTCCTCAGAGAAAACCAACTGTCACGGTTGAACCCTTTCCTCCAGAGAAAACCAACTGTCACGGTTGAACCCTTTCCTCAGAGAAAACCAACTGTCACGGTTGAACCCTTTCCTCCAGAGAAACCAACTGTCACGGTTGAACCCTTTCCTCCAGAGAAAACCAACTGTCACGGTTGAACCCTTTCCTCCAGAGAAAACCAACTGTCACGGTCGAACCCTTTTCTCCAGAGAAAACCAACTGTCACGGTTGAACCCTTTTCTCCAGAGAAAACCAACTGTCAAACCCTTTCCTCCAGAGAAACCAACTGTCACGGTTGAACCCTTTCCTCCAGAGAAAACCAACTGTCATGGTTGAACCCTTTCCTCCAGAGAAACCAACTGTCACGGTTGAACCCTTTCCTCCAGAGAAACCAACTGTCACGGTTGAACATTTCCTCCAGAGAAACCAACTGTCACGGTTGAACCATTTCCTCCAGAGAAAACCAACTGTCACGGTTGAACCCTTCCTCACAGAGAAAACCAACTGTCATGGTTGAACCCTTTCCTCCAGAGAAAACCAACTGTCACGGTTGAACCCTTTCCTCCAGAGAAAACCAACTTTTCCTCCAGAGAAAACCAACTGTCACGGTTGAACCCTTTCCTCCAGAGAAAACCAACTGTCACGGTTGAACCCTTTCCTCCAGAGAAAACCAACTGTCACGGTTGAACCCTTTCCTCCAGAGAAAACCAACTGTCACGGTTGAACCCTTTCCTCCAGAGAAACCAACTGTCACGGTTGAACCCTTTCCTCCAGAGAAAACCAACTGTCACGGTTGAACCCTTTCTCCAGAGAAAACCAACTGTCACGGTTGAACCCTTTCCTCCAGAGAAAACCAACTGTCACGGTTGAACCCTTTCCTCCAGAGAAAACCAACTGTCACGGTTGAACCCTTTCCTCCAGAGAAAACCAACTGTCACGGTTGAACCCTTCCACAGAGAAAACCAACTGTCATGGTTGAACCCTTTCCTCCAGAGAAAACCAACTGTCACGGTTGAACCCTTTCCTCCAGAGAAAACCAACTGTCACGGTTGAACCCTTTCCTCCAGAGAAAACCAACTGTCACGGTTGAACCCTTTCCTCCAGAGAAACCAACTGTCACGCGTTGAACCCTTCCACAGAGAAAACCAACTGTCATGGTTGAACCCTTTCCTCCAGAGAAAACCAACTGTCGCGGTTGAACCCTTTCCTCCAGAGAAAACCAACTGTCACGGTTGAACCCTTTCCTCCAGAGAAAACAAACTGTCACGGTTGAACCCTTTCCTCCAGAGAAAACCAACTGTCACGGTTGAACCCTTCCACAGAGAAAACCAACTGTCATGGTTGAACCCTTTCCTCCAGAGAAAACCAACTGTCACGGTTGAACCCTTTCCTCCAGAGAAAACCAACTGTCACGGTTGAACCCTTCCACAGAGAAAACCAACTGTCATGGTTGAACCCTTTCCTCCAGAGAAAACCAACTGTCACGGTTGAACCCTTTCCTCCAGAAAACCAACTTTTGAACCCTCCAGAGAAAACCAACTGTCACAACCCTTTCCTCCAGAGAAACCAACTGTCACGGTTGAACCCTTTCCTCCAGAGAAAACCAACTGTCACGGTTGAACCCTTTCCTCCAGAGAAAACCAACTGTCACGGTTGAACCCTTCCACAGAGAAAACCAACTGTCATGGTTGAACCCTTTCCTCCAGAGAAAACCAACTGTCACGGTTGAACCCTTTCCTCCAGAGAAAACCAACTGTCACGGTTGAACCCTTCCACAGAGAAAACCAACTGTCATGGTTGAACCCTTTCCTCCAGAGAAAACCAACTGTCGCGGTTGAACCCTTTCCTCCAGAGAAACCAACTGTCACGGTTGAACCCTTCCTCCAGAGAAACCAACTGTCACGGTTGAACCCTTTCCAGAGAAAACCAACTGTCACGGTTGAACCCTTTCCTCCAGAGAAAACCAACTGTCACGGTTGAACCCTTTCCTCCAGAGAAAACCAACTGTCACGGTTGAACCCTTCCACAGAGAAACCAACTGTCATGGTTGAACCCTTTCCTCAGAGAAAACCAACTGTCACAGAAAACCAACTGTCACGGTTGAACCCTTTCCTCCAGAGAAACCAACTGTCACGGTTTTCCTCCAGAGAAAACCAACGGTCACATTCCTCCAGAGAAAACCAACTGTCACGGTTGAACCCTTTCCTCCAGAGAAAACCAACTGTCACGGTCAACCCTTTCCTCCAGAGAAACCAACTGTCGCGGTTGAACCCTTTCCTCCAGAGAAAACCAACTGTCACGGTTGAACCCTTTCCTCCAGAGAAAACCAACTGTCACGGTTGAACCCTTTCCTCCAGAGAAAACCAACTGTCACGGTTGAACCCTTTCCTCCAGAGAAAACCAACTGTCACGGTTGAACCCTTTCCTCCAGAGAAAACCAACTGTCACGGTTGAACCCTTTCCTCCAGAGAAAACCAACTGTCACGGTTGAACCCTTTCCTCCAGAGAAAACCAACTGTCACGGTTGAACAGTTCTGAACTATATTAGTGGCACTAAATGGTTTTCCCTTCTACCGTGTCAGAAATAGCTGTCCGTCCTAAAACTACTAGCTGGCTGAACCATTTGTTAAACAACCATGTTGTGTCACGTTACCTTGGATATCTAGCTAACAACCATGTTCTGTCACGTTACCTTGGATACCTAGCTAACAACCATGTTCTGTCACGTTACCTTGGATACCTGGCTAACAACCATGTTCTGTCACGTTACCTTGGATACCTAGCTAACAACCATGTTCTGTCACGTTACGTTGGATACCTGGCTAACAACCATGTTCAGTCACGTTACCTTGGATACCTGGCTAACAACCATGTTCTGTCACGTTACCTTGATACCTAGCTAACAACCATGTTCTGTCACGTTACCTTGGATACCTAGCTAACAACCATGTTCTGTCACGTTACGTTGGATACCTGGCTAACAACCATGTTCAGTCACGTTACCTTGGATACCTGGCTAACAACCATGTTCTGTCACGTTACCTTGGATACCTAGCTAACAACCATGTTCTGTCACGTTACCTTGGATACCTAGCTAACAACCATGTTCTGTCACGTTACCTTGGATACCTGGCTAACAACCATGTTCTGTCACGTTACCTTGGATACCTAGCTAACAACCATGTTCTGTCACGTTACCTTGGATACCTAGCTAACAACCATGTTCTGTCACGTTACGTTGGATACCTGGCTAACAACCATGTTCAGTCACGTTACCTTGGATACCTGGCTAACAACCATGTTCTGTCACGTTACCTTGGATACCTAGCTAACAACCATGTTCTGTCACGTTACCTTGGATACCTGGCTAACCACCCTGTAACTTGACCAATACAGACAGTAACTTACGGTGATTTTCCTGTAGAGGACCATACAGTTGTCGTCATCAAACGGCAGATATCCACAGAGCAGAGCAAACAGCAGCACTCCCATACTCCACACATCAGCCTGGTAACAACATACACACACACACACACACACACACACACACACACACACACACATTATATATCCACAGAGCAGAGCAAACAGCAGCACTCCCATACTCCACACATCAGCCTGGTAACACAACACACACACACACACATTATATATCCACACATCAGCACCCCCATACTCCACACATCAGCCTGGTAACACAACACACACACACACACACACACACATTAGATATCCACAGAGCAGAGCAAACAGCAGCACTCCCATACTCCACACATCAGCCTGGTAACACAACACACAAGCATCCCGGAGTCTCCTCTTCACTGTTGACGTTGAGACTGGACAGAGGAACTCTGCCTAGAAGACCAGCATCCCGGAGTCTCCTCTTCACTGTTGACGTTGAGACTGGACAGAGGAACTCTGCCTAGAAGACCAGCATCCTGGAGTCTCCTCTTCACTGTTGAGACTGGACAGAGGAACTCTGCCTAGAAGGCCAGCATCCCAGAGTCGCCTCTTCACTGTTGACGTTGAGACTGGACAGAGGAACTCTGCCTAGAAGGCCAGCATCCCGGAGTCTCCTCTTCACTGTTGACGTTGAGACTGGACAGAGGAACTCTGCCTAGAAGGCCAGCATCCCGGAGTCTCCTCTTCACTGTTGACGTTGAGACTGGACAGAGGAACTCTGCCTAGAAGGCCAGCATCCCGGAGTCTCCTCTTCACTGTTGACGTTGAGACTGGACAGAGGAACTCTGCCTAGAAGGCCAGCATCCCGGAGTCTCCTCTTCACTGTTGACGTTGAGACTGGACAGAGGAACTCTGCCTAGAAGGCCAGCATCCCGGAGTCTCCTCTTCACTGTTGACGTTGAGACTGGACAGAGGAACTCTGCCTAGAAGGCCAGCATCCCGGAGTCTCCTCTTCACTGTTGACGTTGAGACTGGACAGAGGAACTCTGCCTAGAAGGCCAGCATCCCGGAGTCTCCTCTTCACTGTTGACGTTGAGACTGGACAGAGGAACTCTGCCTAGAAGGCCAGCATCCTGGAGTCTCCTCTTCACCGTTGACGTTGAGACTGGACAGAGGAACTCTGCCTTAGAAGGCCAGCATCCCAGAGTCGCCTCTTCACTGTTGACGTTGAGACTGGTGTTTTGTGGGTACTATTTAATGAAGCTGCCTGTTGTGGACTTGTGAGGCGTCTGTTTCTCAAACTAGACACTCTAATGTACTTGTCCTCTTGCTCAGATGTGCACCGGGGCCTCCAACTCCTCTTTCTCTTCTGGTTAGAGCCAGTTTGCACACAGCGTTGTACGAGATCTTCAGTTTCTTGGCAGTTCCTCACGTGGAATAGCCTTCATTTCTCAGAACAAGAATAGACTGACGAGTTTCAGAAAGAAAGGCCCAAAGTATTTGCAGCCACTCGACATCAGTGTAAATCGTGCATTTAAGGTGGCGCTCCCATGTTCAGTGGGAGGCTTGGATGACAAGTGGGGAGAAATCCTTCGCTAAAACGAAGAGCAACTTATGGTCAAGTCTGCCAGTGGGTCCTGACAGCGTGGAGCATTGTCAAAAAATCCACTATCATCCAGGGGTTTGGAAAAGGCTGGACTGCTACGTGTTGAAGGGGCAGCAATGGTATTTGCCTCCGGATGACGAGAGCGACAATGAAAACGATCCAACATCGGATGAAGCAAATCAAATCAAATGTTATTTGTCACATACACATGGTTAGCAGATGTTAATGCGAGTGTAGCGAAATGCTTGTGCTTCTAGTTCCGACAATGCAGTGATAACCAACAAGTAATCTAACTAACAATTCCAAAACTACTACCTCATAGACACAAGTGTAAGGGGATAAAGAATATGTACATATGAATGAGTGATGGTACAGGGCAGCATAGGCAAGATACAGTAGATGGTATCGAGTACAGTATATACATATGAGATGAGTATGTAGACAAAGTGGCATAGTTAAAGTGGCTAGTGATACATGTATTACATAAGAATGCAGTCGATGATATAGAGTACAGTATATACATATGCATATGAGATGAATAATGTAGGGTATGTAAACATTATATTAGGTAGTATTGTTTAAAGTGGCTAGTGACATAAGGATGCAGGAGATGATATAGAGTACAGTATATACGTATACATATGAGATGAATAATGTAGGGTAAGTAACATTATATAAGGTAGCATTGTTTAAAGTGGCTAGTGATATATTTTACATCATTTCCCATCAATTCCCATGATTAAAGTGGCTGG
>NW_027040290.1:32127-77127 GCF_034236695.1 Oncorhynchus nerka
AGTGGAGCCCAAAGGGCAGTGGAACCCAGGGGATAGTGGAGCCCAGAGGGTAGTGGAGCCCAGAGGGTAGTGGAGAAACATCAAGCCCAGAGGATAGTGGAGCCCAGAGGGTAGTGGAGATCCATCAAGCCCAGAGGGTAGTGGAGCCCAGATGGTAGTGGAACCTAGAGGGTAGTGGAGCTCCATCAAGCCCAGAGGACAGTGGAGCCCAGAGGGTAGTGGAGCCCAGAGGGTAGTGGAGCCCAGAGGGTAGTGGAACCCAGAGAGTAGTGGAGCTCCATCAAGCCCAGAGGGTAGTGGAGCCCAGATGGTAGTGGAACCTAGAGGGTAGTGGAGCTCCATCAAGCCCAGAGGACAGTGGAGCCCAGAGGGTAGTGGAACCCAGAGGGTAGTGGAACCCAGAGGGTAGTGGAGCCCAGAGGATAGTGGAGCCCAGAGGGTAGTGGAGCCCAGAGGGTAGTGGAACCCAGAGGATAGTGGAGCCCAGAGGGTAGTGGAGCCCAGAGGGTAGTGGAGCCCAAAGGGTAGTGGAGCTCCATGAAGCCCAGAGGATAGTGGAGCCCAGAGGGTAGTGGAGCCCAGAGGGTAGTGGAGCCCAGAGGGTAGTGGAGCCCAGAGGATAGTGGAGCCCAGAGGATAGTGGAGCCCAGTGGATAGTGGAGCCCAGAGGATAGTGGAGCCCAGAGGGTAGTGGAGCCCAGAGGGTAGTGGAGCCCAGAGGGTAGTGGAACCCAGAGGATAATGGAGCCCAGAGGGTAGTGGAGCCCAGAGGATAGTGGAGCCCAGAGGATAGTGGAACCCAGAGGATAGTGGAGCCCAAAGGATAGTGGAGCCCAGAGGGTAGTGGAGCCCAGAGGGTAGTGGAGCTCCATCAAGCCCAGAGGATAGTGGAGCCCAGAGGGTAGTGGAGCCCAGAGGGTAGTGGAGCCCAGAGGGTAGTGGAGCCCAGAGGGTAGTGGAGCCCAGAGGAGAGTGGAACCCAGAGGATAGTGGAGCCCAGAGGGAAGTGGAGCACAGAGGGTAGTGGAGATCCATCAAGCCCAGAGGATAGTGGAGCCCAAAGGATAGTGGAGCCTAAAGGGTAGTGGAACCCAGAGGGTAGTGGAGCTCCATCAAGCCCAGAGGATAGTGGAGCCCAGAGGGTAGTGGAGCCCAGAGGGTAGTGGAGCCCAGAGGATAGTGGAACCCAGAGGATAGTGGCGCCCAAAGGATAGTGGAGCCCAGAGGGTAGTGGAGCCCAGAGGGTAGTGGAGCCCAGAGGGTAGTGGAACCCAGAGGGTAGTGGAGCCCAAAGGATAGTGGTGCCCAGAGGGTAGTGGAGCCCAGAGGGTAGTGGCACCCAGAGGATAGTGGAGCCCAGAGGATAGTGGAACCCAGAGGGTAGTGGAACCCAGAGGATAGTGGAGCCCAGAGGATAGTGGAGCCCAAAGGGTAGTGGAACCCAGAGGATAGTGGAGCCCAAAGGGTAGTGGAGCCAAGAGGATAGGTGAGCCCAGAGGGTAGTGGAGCCCAGAGGGTAGTGGAGAAACATCAAGCCCAGAGGATAGTGGAGCCCAGAGGGTAGTGGAGAAACATCAAGCCCAGAGGATAGTGGAGAAACATCAAGCCCAGAGGATAGTGGAGCCCAGAGGATAGTGGAGAAACATCAAGCCCAGAGGATAGTGGAGCCCAGAGGATAGTGGATCCCAGAGGATAGTGGAGAAACATCAAGCCCAGAGGATAGTGGAGCCCAGAGGGTAGTGGAGAACCATCAAGCCCAGAGGGTAATGGAGAACCTTCAAGCTCAGAGGGTAGTGGAGAACCATCAAGCCCAGAGGATAGTGGAACCCAGAGGATAGTGGAACCCAAAGGGTAGTGGAGCCCAGAGGATAGTGGAGCCCAGAGGATAGTGGAGCCCAGAGGATAGTGGAGCCCAGAGGATAGTGGAGCCCAGAGGGAAGTGGAGCCCAGAGGGTAGTGGAGATCCATCAAGCCCAGAGGATAGTGGAGCCCAGAGGATAGTGGAGCCCAGAGGGTAGTGGAACCCAGAGGATAGTGGAACCCAGAGGATAGTGGATATCCATCAAGCCCAGAGGATAGTGGATCCCAGAGGATAGTGGAGCCCAGAGGATAGTGGATATCCATCAAGCCCAGAGGATAGTGGAGAACCATCAAGCCCAAAGGATAGTGGAGCCCAGAGGGTAGTGAAGCCCAGAGGATAGTGGAGCCCAGTGGATAGTGGAGCCCAGAGGATAGTGGTGCCCAGAGGGTAGTGGAGCCCAGAGGGTAGTGGCACCCAGAGGATAGTGGAGCCCAGAGGATAGTGGAACCCAGAGGGTAGTGGAACCCAGAGGATAGTGGAGCCCAGAGGATAGTGGAGCCCAAAGGGTAGTGGAACCCAGAGGATAGTGGAGCCCAAAGGGTAGTGGAGCCAAGAGGATAGGTGAGCCCAGAGGGTAGTGGAGCCCAGAGGGTAGTGGAGAAACATCAAGCCCAGAGGATAGTGGAGCCCAGAGGGTAGTGGAGAAACATCAAGCCCAGAGGATAGTGGAGAAACATCAAGCCCAGAGGATAGTGGAGCCCAGAGGATAGTGGAGCCCAGAGGATAGTGGAGAAACATCAAGCCCAGAGGATAGTGGAGCCCAGAGGATAGTGGATCCCAGAGGATAGTGGAGAAACATCAAGCCCAGAGGATAGTGGAGCCCAGAGGGTAGTGGAGAACCATCAAGCCCAGAGGGTAATGGAGAACCTTCAAGCTCAGAGGGTAGTGGAGAACCATCAAGCCCAGAGGATAGTGGAACCCAGAGGATAGTGGAACCCAAAGGGTAGTGGAGCCCAGAGGATAGTGGAGCCCAGAGGATAGTGGAGCCCAGAGGATAGTGGAGCCCAGAGGATAGTGGAGCCCAGAGGGAAGTGGAGCCCAGAGGGTAGTGGAGATCCATCAAGCCCAGAGGATAGTGGAGCCCAGAGGATAGTGGAGCCCAGAGGGTAGTGGAACCCAGAGGATAGTGGAACCCAGAGGATAGTGGATATCCATCAAGCCCAGAGGATAGTGGATCCCAGAGGATAGTGGAGCCCAGAGGATAGTGGAGCCCAGAGGATAGTGGATATCCATCAAGCCCAGAGGATAGTGGAGAACCATCAAGCCCAAAGGATAGTGGAGCCCAGAGGGTAGTGAAGCCCAGAGGATAGTGGAGCCCAGTGGATAGTGGAGCCCAGAGGATAGTGGTGCCCAGAGGGTAGTGGAGCCCAGAGGGTAGTGGCACCCAGAGGATAGTGGAGCCCAGAGGATAGTGGAACCCAGAGGGTAGTGGAACCCAGAGGATAGTGGAGCCCAGAGGATAGTGGAGCCCAAAGGGTAGTGGAACCCAGAGGATAGTGGAGCCCAAAGGGTAGTGGAGCCAAGAGGATAGGTGAGCCCAGAGGGTAGTGGAGCCCAGAGGGTAGTGGAGAAACATCAAGCCCAGAGGATAGTGGAGCCCAGAGGGTAGTGGAGAAACATCAAGCCCAGAGGATAGTGGAGAAACATCAAGCCCAGAGGATAGTGGAGCCCAGAGGATAGTGGAGCCCAGAGGATAGTGGAGAAACATCAAGCCCAGAGGATAGTGGAGCCCAGAGGATAGTGGATCCCAGAGGATAGTGGAGAAACATCAAGCCCAGAGGATAGTGGAGCCCAGAGGGTAGTGGAGAACCATCAAGCCCAGAGGGTAATGGAGAACCTTCAAGCTCAGAGGGTAGTGGAGAACCATCAAGCCCAGAGGATAGTGGAGCCCAGAGGATAGTGGAACCCAAAGGGTAGTGGAGCCCAGAGGATAGTGGAGCCCAGAGGATAGTGGAGCCCAGAGGATAGTGGAGCCCAGAGGATAGTGGAGCCCAGAGGATAGTGGAGCCCAAAGGGTAGTGGAACCCAGAGGATAGTGGAGCCCAAAGGGTAGTGGAGCCAAGAGGGTAGTGGAGCCCAGAGGGTAGTGGAGCCCAGAGGGTAGTGGAGCCCAGAGGGTAGTGGCACCCAGAGGATAGTGGAGCCCAGAGGATAGTGGAACCCAGAGGGTAGTGGAACCCAGAGGATAGTGGAGCCCAGAGGATAGTGGAGCCCAAAGGGTAGTGGAACCCAGAGGATAGTGGAGCCCAAAGGGTAGTGGAGCCCAGAGGATAGTGGATCCCAGAGGATAGTGGAGAAACATCAAGCCCAGAGGATAGTGGAGCCCAGAGGGTAGTGGAGAACCATCAAGCCCAGAGGGTAATGGAGAACCTTCAAGCTCAGAGGGTAGTGGAGAACCATCAAGCCCAGAGGATAGTGGAGCCCAGAGGATAGTGGAACCCAGAGGGTAGTGGAACCCAGAGGATAGTGGAGCCCAGAGGATAGTGGAGCCCAGAGGATAGTGGATCCCAGAGGATAGTGGAGAAACATCAAGCCCAGAGGATAGTGGAGCCCAGAGGGTAGTGGAGAACCATCAAGCCCAGAGGGTAATGGAGAACCTTCAAGCTCAGAGGGTAGTGGAGAACCATCAAGCCCAGAGGATAGTGGAACCCAGAGGATAGTGGAACCCAAAGGGTAGTGGAGCCCAGAGGATAGTGGAGCCCAGAGGATAGTGGAGCCCAGAGGGAAGTGGAGCCCAGAGGGTAGTGGAGATCCATCAAGCCCAGAGGATAGTGGAGCCCAGAGGATAGTGGAGCCCAGAGGGTAGTGGAACCCAGAGGATAGTGGAACCTAGAGGATAGTGGATATCCATCAAGCCCAGAGGATAGTGGAGCCCAGAGGATAGTGGAGCCCAGAGGATAGTGGATATCCATCAAGCCCAGAGGATAGTGGAGAACCATCAAGCCCAAAGGATAGTGGAGCCCAGAGGGTAGTGAAGCCCAGAGGATAGTGGAGCCCAGTGGATAGTGGAGCCCAGAGGATAGTGGTGCCCAGAGGGTAGTGGAGCCCAGAGGGTAGTGGCACCCAGAGGATAGTGGAGCCCAGAGGATAGTGGAACCCAGAGGGTAGTGGAACCCAGAGGATAGTGGAGCCCAGAGGATAGTGGAGCCCAAAGGGTAGTGGAACCCAGAGGATAGTGGAGCCCAAAGGGTAGTGGAGCCAAGAGGATAGGTGAGCCCAGAGGGTAGTGGAGAAACATCAAGCCCAGAGGATAGTGGAGCCCAGAGGATAGTGGAGCCCAAAGGGTAGTGGAACCCAGAGGATAGTGGAGCCCAGAGGATAGTGGAGCCCAGAGGATAGTGGATCCCAGAGGATAGTGGAGAAACATCAAGCCCAGAGAATAGTGGAGCCCAGAGGGTAGTGGAGAACCATCAAGCCCAGAGGGTAATGGAGAACCTTCAAGCTCAGAGGGTAGTGGAGAACCATCAAGCCCAGAGGATAGTGGAACCCAGAGGATAGTGGAACCCAAAGGGTAGTGGAGCCCAGAGGATAGTGGAGCCCAGAGGATAGTGGAGCCCAGAGGATAGTGGAGCCCAGAGGATAGTGGAGCCCAGAGGATAGTGGAGCCCAGAGGGAAGTGGAGCCCAGAGGGTAGTGGAGATCCATCAATCCCAGAGGATAGTGGAGCCCAGAGGATAGTGGAGCCCAGAGGGTAGTGGAACCCAGAGGATAGTGGAACCCAGAGGATAGTGGATATCCATCAAGCCCAGAGGATAGTGGATCCCAGAGGATAGTGGAGCCCAGAGGATAGTGGAGCCCAAAGGATAGTGGATATCCATCAAGCCCAGAGGATAGTGGAGAACCATCAAGCCCAAAGGATAGTGGAGCCCAGAGGGTAGTGAAGCCCAGAGGATAGTGGAGCCCAGTGGATAGTGGAGCCCAGAGGATAGTGGTGCCCAGAGGGTAGTGGAGCCCAGAGGGTAGTGGCACCCAGAGGATAGTGGAGCCCAGAGGATAGTGGAACCCAGAGGGTAGTGGAACCCAGAGGATAGTGGAGCCCAGAGGATAGTGGAGCCCAAAGGGTAGTGGAACCCAGAGGATAGTGGAGCCCAAAGGGTAGTGGAGCCAAGAGGATAGGTGAGCCCAGAGGGTAGTGGAGAAACATCAAGCCCAGAGGATAGTGGAGCCCAGAGGGTAGTGGAGAAACATCAAGCCCAGAGGATAGTGGAGAAACATCAAGCCCAGAGGATAGTGGAGCCCAGAGGATAGTGGAGAAACATCAAGCCCAGAGGATAGTGGAGCCCAGAGGATAGTGGATCCCAGAGGATAGTGGAGAAACACCAAGCCCAGAGGATAGTGGAGCCCAGAGGGTAGTGGAGAACCATCAAGCCCAGAGGGTAATGGAGAACCTTCAAGCTCAGAGGGTAGTGGAGAACCATCAAGCCCAGAGGATAGTGGAGCCCAGAGGATAGTGGAACCCAAAGGGTAGTGGAGCCCAGAGGATAGTGGAGCCCAGAGGATAGTGGAGCCCAGAGGATAGTGGAGCCCAAAGGGTAGTGGAACCCAGAGGATAGTGGAGCCCAAAGGGTAGTGGAGCCAAGAGGATAGGTGAGCCCAGAGGGTAGTGGAGCCCAGAGGGTAGTGGAGAAACATCAAGCCCAGAGGATAGTGGAGCCCAGAGGGTAGTGGAGAAACATCAAGCCCAGAGGATAGTGGAGAAACATCAAGCCCAGAGGATAGTGGAGCCCAGAGGATAGTGGAGCCCAGAGGATAGTGGAGAAACATCAAGCCCAGAGGATAGTGGAGCCCAGAGGATAGTGGATCCCAGAGGATAGTGGAGAAACATCAAGCCCAGAGGATAGTGTAGCCCAGAGGGTAGTGGAGAACCATCAAGCCCAGAGGGTAATAGAGAACCTTCAAGCTCAGAGGGTAGTGGAGAACCATCAAGCCCAGAGGATAGTGGAACCCAGAGGATA
The DNA here is from genome assembly GCF_034236695.1 of Oncorhynchus nerka. Lineage (NCBI taxonomy): Eukaryota > Metazoa > Chordata > Actinopteri > Salmoniformes > Salmonidae > Oncorhynchus > Oncorhynchus nerka. The sequence continues at coordinate 38,944 of NW_027040290.1, forward strand.
GTGGAACCCAAAGGGTAGTGGAGCCCAGAGGATAGTGGAGCCCAGAGGATAGTGGAGCCCAGAGGATAGTGGAGCCCAGAGGGAAGTGGAGCCCAGAGGGTAGTGGAGATCCATCAAGCCCAGAGGATAGTGGAGCCCAGAGGATAGTGGAGCCCAGAGGGTAGTGGAACCCAGAGGATAGTGGAACCCAGAGGATAGTGGATATCCATCAAGCCCAGAGGATAGTGGATCCCAGAGGATAGTGGAGCCCAGAGGATAGTGGAGCCCAGAGGATAGTGGATATCCATCAAGCCCAGAGGATAGTGGAGAACCATCAAGCCCAAAGGATAGTGGAGCCCAGAGGGTAGTGAAGCCCAGAGGATAGTGGAGCCCAGTGGATAGTGGAGCCCAGAGGATAGTGGTGCCCAGAGGGTAGTGGAGCCCAGAGGGTAGTGGCACCCAGAGGATAGTGGAACCCAGAGGGTAGTGGAACCCAGAGGATAGTGGAGCCCAGAGGATAGTGGAGCCCAAAGGGTAGTGGAACCCAGAGGATAGTGGAGCCCAAAGGGTAGTGGAGCCAAGAGGATAGGTGAGCCCAGAGGGTAGTGGAGCCCAGAGGGTAGTGGAACCCAGAGGATAATGGAGCCCAGAGGGTAGTGGAGCCCAGAGGATAGTGGAGCCCAGAGGATAGTGGAACCCAGAGGATAGTGGAGCCCAAAGGATAGTGGAGCCCAGAGGGTAGTGGAGCCCAGAGGGTAGTGGAGCTCCATCAAGCCCAGAGGATAGTGGAGCCCAGAGGGTAGTGGAGCCCAGAGGGTAGTGGAGCCCAGAGGGTAGTGGAGCCCAGAGGAGAGTGGAACCCAGAGGATAGTGGAGCCCAGAGGGTAGTGGAGCCCAAAGGATAGTGGTGCCCAAAGGATAGTGGAGCCCAGAGGGAAGTGGAGCACAGAGGGTAGTGGAGATCCATCAAGCCCAGAGGATAGTGGAGCCCAAAGGATAGTGGAGCCTAAAGGGTAGTGGAACCCAGAGGGTAGTGGAGCTCCATCAAGCCCAGAGGATAGTGGAGCCCAGAGGGTAGTGGAGCCCAGAGGGTAGTGGAGCCCAGAGGATAGTGGAACCCAGAGGATAGTGGCGCCCAAAGGATAGTGGAGCCCAGAGGGTAGTGGAGCCCAGAGGGTAGTGGAGCCCAGAGGGTAGTGGAACCCAGAGGGTAGTGGAGCCCAAAGGATAGTGGTGCCCAGAGGGTAGTGGAGCCCAGAGGGTAGTGGCACCCAGAGGATAGTGGAGCCCAGAGGATAGTGGAACCCAGAGGGTAGTGGAACCCAGAGGATAGTGGAGCCCAGAGGATAGTGGAGCCCAAAGGGTAGTGGAACCCAGAGGATAGTGGAGCCCAAAGGGTAGTGGAGCCAAGAGGATAGGTGAGCCCAGAGGGTAGTGGAGCCCAGAGGGTAGTGGAGAAACATCAAGCCCAGAGGATAGTGGAGCCCAGAGGGTAGTGGAGAAACATCAAGCCCAGAGGATAGTGGAGAAACATCAAGCCCAGAGGATAGTGGAGCCCAGAGGATAGTGGAGAAACATCAAGCCCAGAGGATAGTGGAGCCCAGAGGATAGTGGATCCCAGAGGATAGTGGAGAAACATCAAGCCCAGAGGATAGTGGAGCCCAGAGGGTAGTGGAGAACCATCAAGCCCAGAGGGTAATGGAGAACCTTCAAGCTCAGAGGGTAGTGGAGAACCATCAAGCCCAGAGGATAGTGGAACCCAGAGGATAGTGGAACCCAAAGGGTAGTGGAGCCCAGAGGATAGTGGAGCCCAGAGGATAGTGGAGCCCAGAGGATAGTGGAGCCCAGAGGATAGTGGAGCCCAGAGGGAAGTGGAGCCCAGAGGGTAGTGGAGATCCATCAAGCCCAGAGGATAGTGGAGCCCAGAGGATAGTGGAGCCCAGAGGGTAGTGGAACCCAGAGGATAGTGGAACCCAGAGGATAGTGGATATCCATCAAGCCCAGAGGATAGTGGATCCCAGAGGATAGTGGAGCCCAGAGGATAGTGGAGCCCAGAGGATAGTGGATATCCATCAAGCCCAGAGGATAGTGGAGAACCATCAAGCCCAAAGGATAGTGGAGCCCAGAGGGTAGTGAAGCCCAGAGGATAGTGGAGCCCAGTGGATAGTGGAGCCCAGAGGATAGTGGTGCCCAGAGGGTAGTGGAGCCCAGAGGGTAGTGGCACCCAGAGGATAGTGGAGCCCAGAGGATAGTGGAACCCAGAGGGTAGTGGAACCCAGAGGATAGTGGAGCCCAGAGGATAGTGGAGCCCAAAGGGTAGTGGAACCCAGAGGATAGTGGAGCCCAAAGGGTAGTGGAGCCAAGAGGATAGGTGAGCCCAGAGGGTAGTGGAGCCCAGAGGGTAGTGGAGAAACATCAAGCCCAGAGGATAGTGGAGCCCAGAGGGTAGTGGAGAAACATCAAGCCCAGAGGATAGTGGAGAAACATCAAGCCCAGAGGATAGTGGAGCCCAGAGGATAGTGGAGCCCAGAGGATAGTGGAGAAACATCAAGCCCAGAGGATAGTGGAGCCCAGAGGATAGTGGATCCCAGAGGATAGTGGAGAAACATCAAGCCCAGAGGATAGTGGAGCCCAGAGGGTAGTGGAGAACCATCAAGCCCAGAGGGTAATGGAGAACCTTCAAGCTCAGAGGGTAGTGGAGAACCATCAAGCCCAGAGGATAGTGGAACCCAGAGGATAGTGGAACCCAAAGGGTAGTGGAGCCCAGAGGATAGTGGAGCCCAGAGGATAGTGGAGCCCAGAGGATAGTGGAGCCCAGAGGATAGTGGAGCCCAGAGGGAAGTGGAGCCCAGAGGGTAGTGGAGATCCATCAAGCCCAGAGGATAGTGGAGCCCAGAGGATAGTGGAGCCCAGAGGGTAGTGGAACCCAGAGGATAGTGGAACCCAGAGGATAGTGGATATCCATCAAGCCCAGAGGATAGTGGATCCCAGAGGATAGTGGAGCCCAGAGGATAGTGGAGCCCAGAGGATAGTGGATATCCATCAAGCCCAGAGGATAGTGGAGAACCATCAAGCCCAAAGGATAGTGGAGCCCAGAGGGTAGTGAAGCCCAGAGGATAGTGGAGCCCAGTGGATAGTGGAGCCCAGAGGATAGTGGTGCCCAGAGGGTAGTGGAGCCCAGAGGGTAGTGGCACCCAGAGGATAGTGGAGCCCAGAGGATAGTGGAACCCAGAGGGTAGTGGAACCCAGAGGATAGTGGAGCCCAGAGGATAGTGGAGCCCAAAGGGTAGTGGAACCCAGAGGATAGTGGAGCCCAAAGGGTAGTGGAGCCAAGAGGATAGGTGAGCCCAGAGGGTAGTGGAGCCCAGAGGGTAGTGGAGAAACATCAAGCCCAGAGGATAGTGGAGCCCAGAGGGTAGTGGAGAAACATCAAGCCCAGAGGATAGTGGAGAAACATCAAGCCCAGAGGATAGTGGAGCCCAGAGGATAGTGGAGCCCAGAGGATAGTGGAGAAACATCAAGCCCAGAGGATAGTGGAGCCCAGAGGATAGTGGATCCCAGAGGATAGTGGAGAAACATCAAGCCCAGAGGATAGTGGAGCCCAGAGGGTAGTGGAGAACCATCAAGCCCAGAGGGTAATGGAGAACCTTCAAGCTCAGAGGGTAGTGGAGAACCATCAAGCCCAGAGGATAGTGGAGCCCAGAGGATAGTGGAACCCAAAGGGTAGTGGAGCCCAGAGGATAGTGGAGCCCAGAGGATAGTGGAGCCCAGAGGATAGTGGAGCCCAGAGGATAGTGGAGCCCAAAGGGTAGTGGAACCCAGAGGATAGTGGAGCCCAAAGGGTAGTGGAGCCAAGAGGATAGGTGAGCCCAGAGGGTAGTGGAGCCCAGAGGGTAGTGGAGCCCAGAGGGTAGTGGCACCCAGAGGATAGTGGAGCCCAGAGGATAGTGGAACCCAGAGGGTAGTGGAACCCAGAGGATAGTGGAGCCCAGAGGATAGTGGAGCCCAAAGGGTAGTGGAACCCAGAGGATAGTGGAGCCCAAAGGGTAGTGGAGCCCAGAGGATAGTGGATCCCAGAGGATAGTGGAGAAACATCAAGCCCAGAGGATAGTGGAGCCCAGAGGGTAGTGGAGAACCATCAAGCCCAGAGGGTAATGGAGAACCTTCAAGCTCAGAGGGTAGTGGAGAACCATCAAGCCCAGAGGATAGTGGAGCCCAGAGGATAGTGGAACCCAGAGGGTAGTGGAACCCAGAGGATAGTGGAGCCCAGAGGATAGTGGAGCCCAGAGGATAGTGGATCCCAGAGGATAGTGGAGAAACATCAAGCCCAGAGGATAGTGGAGCCCAGAGGGTAGTGGAGAACCATCAAGCCCAGAGGGTAATGGAGAACCTTCAAGCTCAGAGGGTAGTGGAGAACCATCAAGCCCAGAGGATAGTGGAACCCAGAGGATAGTGGAACCCAAAGGGTAGTGGAGCCCAGAGGATAGTGGAGCCCAGAGGATAGTGGAGCCCAGAGGGAAGTGGAGCCCAGAGGGTAGTGGAGATCCATCAAGCCCAGAGGATAGTGGAGCCCAGAGGATAGTGGAGCCCAGAGGGTAGTGGAACCCAGAGGATAGTGGAACCTAGAGGATAGTGGATATCCATCAAGCCCAGAGGATAGTGGAGCCCAGAGGATAGTGGAGCCCAGAGGATAGTGGATATCCATCAAGCCCAGAGGATAGTGGAGAACCATCAAGCCCAAAGGATAGTGGAGCCCAGAGGGTAGTGAAGCCCAGAGGATAGTGGAGCCCAGTGGATAGTGGAGCCCAGAGGATAGTGGTGCCCAGAGGGTAGTGGAGCCCAGAGGGTAGTGGCACCCAGAGGATAGTGGAGCCCAGAGGATAGTGGAACCCAGAGGGTAGTGGAACCCAGAGGATAGTGGAGCCCAGAGGATAGTGGAGCCCAAAGGGTAGTGGAACCCAGAGGATAGTGGAGCCCAAAGGGTAGTGGAGCCAAGAGGATAGGTGAGCCCAGAGGGTAGTGGAGAAACATCAAGCCCAGAGGATAGTGGAGCCCAGAGGATAGTGGAGCCCAAAGGGTAGTGGAACCCAGAGGATAGTGGAGCCCAGAGGATAGTGGAGCCCAGAGGATAGTGGATCCCAGAGGATAGTGGAGAAACATCAAGCCCAGAGAATAGTGGAGCCCAGAGGGTAGTGGAGAACCATCAAGCCCAGAGGGTAATGGAGAACCTTCAAGCTCAGAGGGTAGTGGAGAACCATCAAGCCCAGAGGATAGTGGAACCCAGAGGATAGTGGAACCCAAAGGGTAGTGGAGCCCAGAGGATAGTGGAGCCCAGAGGATAGTGGAGCCCAGAGGATAGTGGAGCCCAGAGGATAGTGGAGCCCAGAGGATAGTGGAGCCCAGAGGGAAGTGGAGCCCAGAGGGTAGTGGAGATCCATCAATCCCAGAGGATAGTGGAGCCCAGAGGAAAGTGGAGCCCAGAGGGTAGTGGAACCCAGAGGATAGTGGAACCCAGAGGATAGTGGATATCCATCAAGCCCAGAGGATAGTGGATCCCAGAGGATAGTGGAGCCCAGAGGATAGTGGAGCCCAAAGGATAGTGGATATCCATCAAGCCCAGAGGATAGTGGAGAACCATCAAGCCCAAAGGATAGTGGAGCCCAGAGGGTAGTGAAGCCCAGAGGATAGTGGAGCCCAGTGGATAGTGGAGCCCAGAGGATAGTGGTGCCCAGAGGGTAGTGGAGCCCAGAGGGTAGTGGCACCCAGAGGATAGTGGAGCCCAGAGGATAGTGGAACCCAGAGGGTAGTGGAACCCAGAGGATAGTGGAGCCCAGAGGATAGTGGAGCCCAAAGGGTAGTGGAACCCAGAGGATAGTGGAGCCCAAAGGGTAGTGGAGCCAAGAGGATAGGTGAGCCCAGAGGGTAGTGGAGAAACATCAAGCCCAGAGGATAGTGGAGCCCAGAGGGTAGTGGAGAAACATCAAGCCCAGAGGATAGTGGAGAAACATCAAGCCCAGAGGATAGTGGAGCCCAGAGGATAGTGGAGAAACATCAAGCCCAGAGGATAGTGGAGCCCAGAGGATAGTGGATCCCAGAGGATAGTGGAGAAACACCAAGCCCAGAGGATAGTGGAGCCCAGAGGGTAGTGGAGAACCATCAAGCCCAGAGGGTAATGGAGAACCTTCAAGCTCAGAGGGTAGTGGAGAACCATCAAGCCCAGAGGATAGTGGAGCCCAGAGGATAGTGGAACCCAAAGGGTAGTGGAGCCCAGAGGATAGTGGAGCCCAGAGGATAGTGGAGCCCAGAGGATAGTGGAGCCCAGAGGATAGTGGAGCCCAAAGGGTAGTGGAACCCAGAGGATAGTGGAGCCCAAAGGGTAGTGGAGCCAAGAGGATAGGTGAGCCCAGAGGGTAGTGGAGCCCAGAGGGTAGTGGAGAAACATCAAGCCCAGAGGATAGTGGAGCCCAGAGGGTAGTGGAGAAACATCAAGCCCAGAGGATAGTGGAGAAACATCAAGCCCAGAGGATAGTGGAGCCCAGAGGATAGTGGAGCCCAGAGGATAGTGGAGAAACATCAAGCCCAGAGGATAGTGGAGCCCAGAGGATAGTGGATCCCAGAGGATAGTGGAGAAACATCAAGCCCAGAGGATAGTGTAGCCCAGAGGGTAGTGGAGAACCATCAAGCCCAGAGGGTAATAGAGAACCTTCAAGCTCAGAGGGTAGTGGAGAACCATCAAGCCCAGAGGATAGTGGAACCCAGAGGATAGTGGAACCCAAAGGGTAGTGGAGCCCAGAGGATAGTGGAGCCCAGAGGATAGTGGAGCCCAGAGGATAGTGGAGCCCAGAGGATAGTGGAGCCCAGAGGGAAGTGGAGCCCAGAGGGTAGTGGAGATCCATCAAGCCCAGAGGATAGTGGAGCCCAGAGGATAGTGGAGCCCAGAGGGTAGTGGAACCCAGAGGATAGTGGAACCCAGAGGATAGTGGATATCCATCAAGCCCAGAGGATAGTGGATCCCAGAGGATAGTGGAGCCCAGAGGATAGTGGAGCCCAGAGGATAGTGGATATCCATCAAGCCCAGAGGATAGTGGAGAACCATCAAGCCCAAAGGATAGTGGATCCCAGAGGGTAGTGAAGCCCAGAGGATAGTGGAGCCCAGTGGATAGTGGAGCCCAGAGGATAGTGGTGCCCAGAGGGTAGTGGAGCCCAGAGGGTAGTGGCACCCAGAGGATAGTGGAACCCAGAGGGTAGTGGAACCCAGAGGATAGTGGAGCCCAGAGGATAGTGGAGCCCAAAGGGTAGTGGAACCCAGAGGATAGTGGAGCCCAAAGGGTAGTGGAGCCAAGAGGATAGGTGAGCCCAGAGGGTAGTGGAGCCCAGAGGGTAGTGGAGAAACATCAAGCCCAGAGGATAGTGGAGCCCAGAGGGTAGTGGAGAAACATCAAGCCCAGAGGATAGTGGAGAAACATCAAGCCCAGAGGATAGTGGAGCCCAGAGGATAGTGGAGCCCAGAGGATAGTGGAGAAACATCAAGCCCAGAGGATAGTGGAGCCCAGAGGATAGTGGATCCCAGAGGATAGTGGAGAAACACCAAGCCCAGAGGATAGTGGAGCCCAGAGGGTAGTGGAGAACCATCAAGCCCAGAGGGTAATGGAGAACCTTCAAGCTCAGAGGGTAGTGGAGAACCATCAAGCCCAGAGGATAGTGGAGCCCAGAGGATAGTGGAACCCAAAGGGTAGTGGAGCCCAGAGGATAGTGGAGCCCAGAGGATAGTGGAGCCCAGAGGATAGTGGAGCCCAGAGGGAAGTGGAGCCCAGAGGGTAGTGGAGATCCATCAAGCCCAGAGGATAGTGGAGCCCAGAGGATAGTGGAGCCCAGAGGGTAGTGGAACCCAGAGTATAGTGGAACCCAGAGGATAGTGGATATCCATCAAGCCCAGAGGATAGTGGATCCCAGAGGATAGTGGAGCCCAGAGGATAGTGGAGCCCAGAGGATAGTGGATATCCATCAAGCCCAGAGGATAGTGGAGAACCATCAAGCCCAAAGGATAGTGGAGCCCAGAGGGTAGTGAAGCCCAGAGGATAGTGGAGCCCAGTGGATAGTGGAGCCCAGAGGATAGTGGAGCCCAGAGGATAGTGGATATCCATCAAGCCCAGAGGATAGTGGAGAACCATCAAGCCCAGAGGATAGTAGAGCCCAGAGGATAGTGGAGATCCATCAAGCCCGGAGGATAGTGGAGCCCAGAGGGTAGTGGAGAACCTTCAAGCCCAGAGGGTGGAAGAGAACCTTCAAGCCCAGAGGATAGTGGAGAACCATCAAGGCCAGAATATAGTGGAGAACCCTCAAGCCCAGAGGGTAGTGGAGAACCATAAAGCCCACTTGCGGCTGCCCAGGTTATGCACGTGACAACGTAATTTCGCTGAGTCTACCTTTAAATCTAGAATGTTATGAATGGTCAGTCCTTGCATCCATAGCTTCGTCTATGAAAATGAGAGTGATTACATTTCTCCAGTCCCATTCTTCAGCTTTTTACCGAAACAGTGGCGTGGAGTTGCTTTGTTATTGTTTCAACCGCTGATTGGCCCTTTAAAGTTAGGTTTGTGGGCTAGAATGATCTGATCCTAGATCCTGTAGTTAGGGACTTATAGTGTAGAATCTGTTTTATAGCTGCAGTGTCATTACTGAACAATAGATACAATGACGGGGTAGGCCGTCATTGTAAATAAGAATTTGTTCTTAAATTACTTTCCTAATTAAATAAAGGTTAAATAATTTTTTAAAATAAAATAATACATTTTATAGATGCAGTGCCATTTACTCAACGATAGAGGGAGGAAGTAGATACGTTGGATGCAGACACCGGAAGTAGGACATTGCGTCACTGTGGTGGGGAATTCAAACTTCGACAACAGGACATCACTAAGCGAGAGGGCTGTATATTACAAATACTAAGTATATATTTCCACATTCGTGATTACTTTTTGCTTTCCTCACTATATCCAAGTTTTGTATTTATTAAGGTAGGTTCGACGCTTTAGCATAGGATAACTTACTTAGCCAAACTGTACAAAAGTATCGTTAGCCTAGCTAGGTGAAACGTTAGCAAACTTGGGGCAACCCGCAAGTCAGTGAATTAACTAACGTAATAATGTTGCTAGCTGGTTTGAATTGATAAGTCACAGCTTATTACCGTATTTGTTTATATGTTAGAAGTGTAATTATGTTCTTCTTTGTCATCTTATGCGTTGAAACATTTAGATTTTTAAGTTAACATGAGCTTATCGACTATTTCAAAGGAGACCGAAGGTTGTCAGTTCCAAATCAAATGTTATTTGTCACATACACATGGTTAGCAGATGTTAATGCGAGTGTAGCGAAATGCTTGTGCTTCTAGTTCCGACACCGCAGTAATAACCAACAAGTAATCTAGCTAACAATTCCAAAACTACTACCTCTTATACACAGTGTAAGGGGATAAAGAATATGTACATAAAGATATATGAATGAGTGATGGTACAGAGCGGCATAGGCAAGATACAGTAGATGGTATTGAGTACAGTATATACATATGAGATGAGTATGTAGACAAAGTAAACAAAGTGGCATAGTTAAAGTGGCTAGTGATACATGTATTACATAAGGATGCAGTCGATGATATAGAGTACAGTATATACGTATACATATGAGATGAATAATGTAGGGTATGTAAACATTATATTAGGTAGTATTGTTTAAAGTGGCTAGTGATATATTTTACATCATTTCCCATCAATTCCCATTATTAAAGTGGCTGGAGTTGAGTCAGTGTGTTGGCAGCAGCCACTCAATGTTAGTGGTGGCTGTTTAACAGTCTGATGGCCTTGAGATAGAAGCTGTTTTTCAGTCTCTCTGTCCCAGCTTTGATGCACCTGTACTGACCTCGCCTTCTGGATGATAGCGGGGTGAACAGGCAGTGGCTCGGGTGGTTGTTGTCCTTGATGATCTTTATGGCCTTCCTGTGACATCGGGTGGTGTAGGTGTCCAGTTGACAGGCAGCTAACGTTAGCAAGCTAGCTAAGACCGGCAGGTCTGGTTGGGATGTTATTTTAGCCAATAGCCAAGTTAGCTATTTCCGGCAGGTCTGGTTGGGATGTTATTTTAGCCAATAGCCAAGCTAGCTAAGACCGGCAGGTCTGGTTGGGATGTTATTTTAGCCAATAGCCAAGCTAGCTAAGACCGGCAGGTCTGGTTGGGATGTTATTTTAGCCAATAGCCAAGCTAGCTAAGACCGGCAGGTCTGGTTGGGATGTTATTTTAGCCAATAGCCAAGCTAGCTAAGACCGGCAGGTCTGGTTGGGATGTTATTTTAGCCAATAGCCACCTATCAGGAACTAACCTTCTGGAGCCTTCCAGCTAAATGTCGCTGTGTGTTTTTGTTTATCGCGGCTGGAAGGTTGTGTTTTCGGCGAGATGGACAGCGCGGCGGAACTCCTCAAGTACTATGAAGTCTACGAGACCATCGGCTCAGGTGAGACACTTCAACACAACCATCTGTACCGACACATGAGCCACCAGGAATGTGTGTGTGTTATGCGTTCTGATCGGTGGGTGTGTGTTATCCGTTCTGATCGGTGGGGGTGTGTTATCCGTTCTGATCGGTGTGTGGGTGTGTTATCCGTTCTGATCGGTGGGGGTGTGTTATCCGTTCTAATCGGGGTGTGTGTGTGTTATTCGTTCTGATCAGTGGGTGTGTATGGGTGTGTTATTCGTTCTGATCAGTGTGTGTGTGTGTTATTCGTTCTAATCGGTGTGTGTGTGTGTTATTCGTTCTAATCGGTGTGTGCGTGTGTGTTATTCGTTCTAATCGGTGTATGTGTGTGTGTTATCCGTTCTATTCGGTGTGTGTGTGTGTGTTATTCGTTCTGATCGGTGTGTGTTGTCCGTTCTGCTGGGTGTGTGTGTGTTATTCGTTCTGATCGGTGTGTGTGTGTTATTCGTTCTGATCAGTGTGTGTGGTCTCTCATCTGACCTGCTATTCTGCTGGGTGTGTGTTGTGTCCTACAGGAGGCTTTGCGAAGGTCAAGCTGGGTCGCCACATCCTGACGGGAGAGAAGGTGGCCATTAAAATCATGGAGAAGAAGGAACTGGGGGTGAGTCTCTCTCATATACTGCTCTCTCTTGCATATCTGTCTCTCTCTCTCACATACTGCTCTCTCTCTCTCTTTCCCTTCCTCTCTCTCTCATATACTGCTCTCTCTTGCATATCTCTCTCTCTCTCTCATATACTGCTCTCTCTTGCATATCTGTCTCTCTCGCTCTCTTTCCCTTCCTCTCTCTCGCTCTCTTTCCCTTCCTCTCTCTCTCTCGCTCTCTTTCCCTTCCTCTCTCTCTCTCTCTCTCTCTCTCTCTCTTTCCCTTCCTCTCTCTCTCTCTCTTGCTCTCTTTCCCTTCCTCTCTCTCTCTCGCTCTCTTTCCCTTCCTCTCTCGCTCTCTTTCCCTTCCTCTCTCTCTCTCTCTCTTTCCCTTTCTCTCTCTCTCTCTCTCTCTTTCCCTTCCTCTCTCTCTCTTTCCCTTTCTCTCTCTCTCTCTTTCCCTTCCTCTCTCTCTCTCTCTTTCCCTTTCTCTCTCTCTCTCTCTCTCTTTCCCTTCCTCTCTCTCTCTCTCTCTTCCCTTCCTCTCTCTCTCTCTCTTCCCTTCCTCTCTCTCTCTCTCTTTCCCTTCCTCTCTCTCTCTCTCTCTTTCCCTTTCCCTTCCTCTCTCTCTTTCCCTTCCTCTCTCTCTCTTTCTCTCTCTCTCTCTTTCCCTTTCTCTCTCTCTCTCTTTCCCTTTCTCTCTCTCTCTCTCAAGTCTCTACTATTTAGTGTGTTTTTACTGTGATGGTTTTAATCTAATGTGGATGGCTTGTTAAAGAAACACACTTTCTTTTTTCTTCTTCTGTGCAGGAGGACCTTCCTCGTGTGAAGGTGGAGATAGAGGCCATGAAGAGTCTGAGCCACCAGCACGTCTGTAGACTGTACCATGTTATCGAGACTAATACCAAGATATACATGATCCTGGAGGTAGGACCCACGTCAGCATGTCTGTAGACTGTACCATGTTATAGACTCTGCAGACTGTACCATGTTATAGACTCTGCAGACTGTACCATGTTATAGACTCTGTAGACTGTACCATGTTATAGACTCTGTAGACTGTACCATGTTATAGACTCTGTAGACTGTACCATGTTATAGACTCTGTAGACTGTACCATGTTATAGACTCTGTAGACTGTACCATGTTATAGACTCTGTAGACTGTACCATGTTATAGACTCTGTAGACTGTACCATGTTATAGACTCTGTAGACTGTACCATGTTATAGACTCTGTAGACTGTACCATGTTATAGACTCTGTAGACTGTACCATGTTATAGACTCTGTAGACTGTACCATGTTATAGACTCTGTAGACTGTACCATGTTATAGACTCTGTAGACTGTACCATGTTATAGACTCTGTAGACTGTACCATGTTATAGACTCTGTAGACTGTACCATGTTATAGACTCTGTAGACTGTACCATGTTATCGAGACTAATACCAAGATATACATGATCCTGGAGGTAGAACCCAAACATCAGACAGACCGGCCCCAATATGAACCTCTCTCCCCCTCGTCTTCTCCAGTATTGTCCTGGAGGTAGAACCCACACATCAGACAGACCGGCCCCAATATGAACCTCTCTCCCCCTTGTCTTCTCTAGTATTGTCCGGGAGGAGAGTTGTTTGACTACATCATCGCTAAGGACCGTCTGTCTGAAGAGGAGACCAGAGTGTTCTTCAGACAGATCGTCTCAGCTCTGGCCTACGTCCACAGCCAGGGGTACGCCCACAGAGACCTCAAACCGGTAGGTAACCAGGGACACGCCCACAGAGACCTCAAACCGGTAGGTAACCAGGGACACGCCCACAGAGACCTCAAACCGGTAGGTAACCAGGGACACGCCCACAGAGACCTCAAACCGGTAGGTAACCAGGGATACGCCCACAGAGACCTCAAACCGGTAGGTAACCAGGGATACGCCCACAGAGACCTCAAACCGGTAGGTAACCAGGGATACGCTCACAGAGACCTCAAACCGGTAGGTAACCAGGGATACGTCCACAGAGACCTCAAACCGGTAGGTAACCAGGGATACGTCCACAGAGACCTCAAACCGGTAGGTAACCAGGGATACACCCACAGAGACCTCAAACCGGTAGGTAACCAGGGATACGCTCACAGAGACCTCAAACCGGTAGGTAACCAGGGATACGTCCACAGAGACCTCAAACCGGTAGGTAACCAGGGATACACCCACAGAGACCTCAAACCGGTAGGTAACCAGGGATACGCCCACAGAGACCTGAAGACCACAGCTATATAAGCTCACTGGGGTACATTCACAGCGCATACTGTGGTTGTCTGTGTGGTTGTCTCTGTGGTTGTCTGTGTGGGTGTCTGTGTGGTTGTCTGTGGTTGTCTGTGTGTGTGTCTGTGGGTATGTCTGTGTGGTTGTCTGTGGTTGTCTGTGTGGTTGTCTGTGGTTGTCTGTGTGTGTGTCTGTGGGTATGTCTGTGGGTATGTCTGTGGGTATGTCTGTGTGGTTGTCTGTGTGGTTGTCTCTGTGGTTGTCTGTGTGTGTGTCTGTGGGTATGTCTGTGGGTATGTCTGTGGGTATGTCTGTGTGGTTGTCTCTGTGGTTGTCTGTGGGTATGTCTGTGGGTATGTCTGTGTGGTTGTCTGTGGTTGTCTGTGTGTTTGTCTGTGTGGTTGTCTGTGGTTGTCTGTGTGGTTGTCTGTGTGGTTGTCTGTGGTTGTCTGTGTGGTTGTCTGTGGTTGTCTGTGTGGTTGTCTGTGGTTGTCTGTGTGTGTGTCTGTGGGTATGTCTGTGTGGTTGTCTGTGTGGTTGTCTGTGTGGTTGTCTGTGTGGTTGTCTGTGTGGTTGTCTGTGTGGTTGTCTGTGTGGTTGTCTGTGGGTATGTCTGTGTGGTTGTCTGTGTGGTTGTCTGTGGGTATGTCTGTGTGGTTGTCTGTGGTTGTCTGTGTGGTTGTCTGTGGTTGTCTGTGTGGTTGTCTGTGTGGTTGTCTGTGTGGTTGTCTGTGTGGGTGTGTCTGAACTACCCACTGGTGTTGATGGTGCTGAATCCCTCTCTGCCTCTCTCTCTCCCCTCTCTTCTCTCTCCCCTCTCCTCTCTCTCTGCCTCTCTCTCTCCCCTCTCCCTCTCTCTGCCTCTCTCTCTCCCTCTCTTCTCTCTCCCCTCTCCTCTCTCTCTCCCTCTCTCTCTCTCTCTCCCTCTCTCTCTCCCTCTCTCTCTCTCTCTCTCTCTCCCTCTCTCTCTCCCTCTCTCTTCTCTCTCCCTCTCCTCTCTCTGCCTGCCTCTCTCTCCCTCTCTCTCTCCTCTCTCTCTCCCTCTCTCTCTGCCTCTCTCTCTCCCCTCTCTTCTCTCTCCCCTCTCCTCTCTCTCTGCCTCTCTCTCTCCCCTCTCCCTCTCTCTGCCTCTCTCTCTCCCCTCTCTTCTCTCTCCCCTCTCCTCTCTCTCTCCCCTCTCTCTCTCCTCTCCCCTCTCTCTCTCCTCTCTCTCCCTCTCTCTCTGCCTCTCTCTCTCCTCTCTCTCCCCTCTCTCTCTGCCTCTCTCTCTCCTCTCTCTCTCCTCTCCCCTCTCTCTCTCCTCTCCCCTCTCTCTCTCCTCTCCCCTCTCTCTCCCCTCTCTCTCTCCTCTCCCCTCTCTCTCTCCTCTCCCCTCTCTCTCTCCTCTCCCCTCTCTCTCTCCTCCTCCCTCAGGAGAACCTGTTGATAGATGAAGACCACAACCTGAAACTGATAGACTTTGGTCTCTGTGCCAAACCAAAGGTAACCACACTGTCATGTCGTCTCAGTGATATGTGTCAAGGCTTAGTGGTCATTGTCTATAAATATATAGATTTGATTAATGTGTTCTGTGTGCAAAGTCCTCCTTAATCACTGTGTTTATAGAGGGGGTCTGGGATATGTGCTGATGACCTGTTGTGGTCCAGTCTAATCAGTCTGTCTTTATAGGGGGGGTCTGGGATATGAGCTGATGACCTGTTGTGGTCCAGTCTAATCAGTCTGTCTTTATAGGGGGTCTGGGATATGAGCTGATGACCTGTTGTGGTCCAGTCTAATCAGTCTGTCTTTATAGGGGGTCTGGGATATGAGTTGATGACCTGTTGTGGTCCAGTCTAATAACAGTCTTTATAGGGGGTCTGGGATATGAGCTGATGACCTGTTGTGGTCCAGTCTAATCAGTCTGTCTTTATAGGGGGTCTGGGATATGAGCTGATGACCTGTTGTGGTCCAGTCTAATCAGTCTGTCTTTATAGGGGGTCTGGGATATGAGTTGATGACCTGTTGTGGTCCAGTCTAATCAGTCTGTCTTTATAGGGGGTCTGGGATATGAGCTGATGACCTGTTGTGGTCCAGTCTAATCAGTCTGTCTTTATAGGGGGTCTGGGATATGAGTTGATGACCTGTTGTGGTCCAGTCTAATAACAGTCTTTATAGGGGGTCTGGGATATGAGCTGATGACCTGTTGTGGTCCAGTCTAATCAGTCTGTCTTTATAGGGGGTCTGGGATATGAGCTGATGACCTGTTGTGGTCCAGTCTAATCAGTCTGTCTTTATAGGGGGTCTGGGATATGAGCTGATGACCTGTTGTGGTCCAGTCTAATCAGTCTGTCTTTATAGGGGGTCTGGGATATGAGCTGATGACCTGTTGTGGTCCAGTCTAATCAGTCTGTCTTTATAGGGGGTCTGGATATGAGTTGATGACCTGTTGTGGTCCAGTCTAATAACAGTCTTTATAGGGGGTCTGGGATATGAGTTGATGACCTGTTGTGGTCCAGTCTAATAACAGTCTTTATAGGGGGTCTGGGATATGAGTTAATGACCTGTTGTGGTCCAGTCTAATCAGTCTGTCTTTATAGGGGGTCTGGGATATGAGCTGATGACCTGTTGTGGTCCAGCCTAATCAGTCTGTCTTTATAGGGGGTCTGGGATATGAGCTGATGACCTGTTGTGGTCCAGTCTAATCAGTCTGTCTTTATAGGGGGTCTGGGATATGAGCTGATGACCTGTTGTGGTCCAGTCTAATCAGTCTGTCTTTATAGGGGGTCTGGGATATGAGTTGATGACCTGTTGTGGTCCAGTCTAATAACAGTCTTTATAGGGGGTCTGGGATATGAGCTGATGACCTGTTGTGGTCCAGTCTAATCAGTCTGTCTTTATAGGGGGTCTGGGATATGAGTTGATGACCTGTTGTGGTCCAGTCTAATAACAGTCTTTATAGGGGGTCTGGGATATGAGTTGATGACCTGTTGTGGTCCAGTCTAATCAGTCTGTCTTTATAGGGGGTCTGGGATATGAGTTGATGACCTGTTGTGGTCCAGTCTAAAAACAGTCTTTATAGGGGGTCTGGGATATGAGTTGATGACCTGTTGTGGTCCAGTCTAATCAGTCTGTCTTTATAGGGGGTCTGGGATATGAGCTGATGACCTGTTGTGGTCCAGTCTAATCAGTCTGTCTTTATAGGGGGTCTGGGATATGAGCTGATGACCTGTTGTGGTCCAGTCTAATCAGTCTGTCTTTATAGGGGGTCTGGGATATGAGTTGATGACCTGTTGTGGTCCAGTCTAATCAGTCTGTCTTTATAGGGGGTCTGGGATATGAGTTGATGACCTGTTGTGGTCCAGTCTAATAACAGTCTTTATAGGGGGTCTGGGATATGAGTTGATGACCTGTTGTGGTCCAGTCTAATAACAGTCTTTATAGGGGGTCTGGGATATGAGTTAATGACCTGTTGTGGTCCAGTCTAATCAGTCTGTCTTTATAGGGGGTCTGGGATATGAGCTGATGACCTGTTGTGGTCCAGCCTAATCAGTCTGTCTTTATAGGGGGTCTGGGATATGAGCTGATGACCTGTTGTGGTCCAGTCTAATCAGTCTGTCTTTATAGGGGGTCTGGGATATGAGCTGATGACCTGTTGTGGTCCAGTCTAATCAGTCTGTCTTTATAGGGGGTCTGGGATATGAGTTGATGACCTGTTGTGGTCCAGTCTAATAACAGTCTTTATAGGGGGTCTGGGATATGAGCTGATGACCTGTTGTGGTCCAGTCTAATCAGTCTGTCTTTATAGGGGGTCTGGGATATGAGTTGATGACCTGTTGTGGTCCAGTCTAATAACAGTCTTTATAGGGGGTCTGGGATATGAGTTGATGACCTGTTGTGGTCCAGTCTAATCAGTCTGTCTTTATAGGGGGTCTGGGATATGAGTTGATGACCTGTTGTGGTCCAGTCTAAAAACAGTCTTTATAGGGGGTCTGGGATATGAGTTGATGACCTGTTGTGGTCCAGTCTAATCAGTCTGTCTTTATAGGGGGTCTGGGATATGAGCTGATGACCTGTTGTGGTCCAGTCTAATCAGTCTGTCTTTATAGGGGGGTCTGGGATATGAGCTGATGACCTGTTGTGGTCCAGTCTAATCAGTCTGTCTTTATAGGGGGGGTCTGGGATATGAGTTGATGACCTGTTGTGGTCCAGTCTAATAACAGTCTTTATAGGGGGGTCTGGGATATGAGCTGATGACCTGTTGTGGTCCAGTCTAATCAGTCTGTCTTTATAGGGGGGTCTGGGATATGAGTTGATGACCTGTTGTGGTCCAGTCTAATAACAGTCTTTATAGGGGGTCTGGGATATGAGCTGATGACCTGTTGTGGTCCAGTCTAATCAGTCTGTCTTTATAGGGGGTCTGGGATATGAGCTGATGACCTGTTGTGGTCCAGTCTAATCAGTCTGTCTTTATAGGGGGTCTGGGATATGAGTTGATGACCTGTTGTGGTCCAGTCTAATCAGTCTGTCTTTATAGGGGGGTCTGGGATATGAGCTGATGACCTGTTGTGGTCCAGTCTAATCAGTCTGTCTTTATAGGGGGTCTGGGATATGAGTTGATGACCTGTTGTGGTCCAGTCTAATAACAGTCTTTATAGGGGGTCTGGGATATGAGCTGATGACCTGTTGTGGTCCAGTCTAATCAGTCTGTCTTTATAGGGGGTCTGGGATATGAGCTGATGACCTGTTGTGGTCCAGTCTAATCAGTCTGTCTTTATAGGGGGTCTGGGATATGAGCTGATGACCTGTTGTGGTCCAGTCTAATCAGTCTGTCTTTATAGGGGGGTCTGGGATATGAGCTGATGACCTGTTGTGGTCCAGTCTAATCAGTCTGTCTTTATAGGGGGGGTCTGGCATATGAGTTGATGACCTGTTGTGGTCCAGTCTAATAACAGTCTTTATAGGGGGGTCTGGGATATGAGTTGATGACCTGTTGTGGTCCAGTCTAATAACAGTCTTTATAGGGGGGTCTGGGATATGAGTTAATGACCTGTTGTGGTCCAGTCTAATCAGTCTGTCTTTATAGGGGGGTCTGGGATATGAGCTGATGACCTGTTGTGGTCCAGCCTAATCAGTCTGTCTTTATAGGGGGTCTGGGATATGAGCTGATGACCTGTTGTGGTCCAGTCTAATCAGTCTGTCTTTATAGGGGGTCTGGGATATGAGCTGATGACCTGTTGTGGTCCAGTCTAATCAGTCTGTCTTTATAGGGGGTCTGGGATATGAGTTGATGACCTGTTGTGGTCCAGTCTAATAACAGTCTTTATAGGGGGTCTGGGATATGAGCTGATGACCTGTTGTGGTCCAGTCTAATCAGTCTGTCTTTATAGGGGGTCTGGGATATGAGTTGATGACCTGTTGTGGTCCAGTCTAATAACAGTCTTTATAGGGGGTCTGGGATATGAGTTGATGACCTGTTGTGGTCCAGTCTAATCAGTCTGTCTTTATAGGGGGTCTGGGATATGAGTTGATGACCTGTTGTGGTCCAGTCTAAAAACAGTCTTTATAGGGGGTCTGGGATATGAGTTGATGACCTGTTGTGGTCCAGTCTAATCAGTCTGTCTTTATAGGGGTCTGGGATATGAGCTGATGACCTGTTGTGGTCCAGTCTAATCAGTCTGTCTTTATAGGGGGGTCTGGGATATGAGCTGATGACCTGTTGTGGTCCAGTCTAATCAGTCTGTCTTTATAGGGGGGTCTGGGATATGAGTTGATGACCTGTTGTGGTCCAGTCTAATCAGTCTGTCTTTATAGGGGGGTCTGGGATATGAGTTGATGACCTGTTGTGGTCCAGTCTAATAACAGTCTTTATAGGGGGTCTGGGATATGAGTTGATGACCTGTTGTGGTCCAGTCTAATAACAGTCTTTATAGGGGGTCTGGGATATGAGTTAATGACCTGTTGTGGTCCAGTCTAATCAGTCTGTCTTTATAGGGGGTCTGGGATATGAGCTGATGACCTGTTGTGGTCCAGCCTAATCAGTCTGTCTTTATAGGGGGTCTGGGATATGAGCTGATGACCTGTTGTGGTCCAGTCTAATCAGTCTGTCTTTATAGGGGGTCTGGGATATGAGCTGATGACCTGTTGTGGTCCAGTCTAATCAGTCTGTCTTTATAGGGGGTCTGGGATATGAGTTGATGACCTGTTGTGGTCCAGTCTAATAACAGTCTTTATAGGGGGTCTGGGATATGAGCTGATGACCTGTTGTGGTCCAGTCTAATCAGTCTGTCTTTATAGGGGGTCTGGGATATGAGTTGATGACCTGTTGTGGTCCAGTCTAATAACAGTCTTTATAGGGGGTCTGGGATATGAGTTGATGACCTGTTGTGGTCCAGTCTAATCAGTCTGTCTTTATAGGGGGTCTGGGATATGAGTTGATGACCTGTTGTGGTCCAGTCTAAAAACAGTCTTTATAGGGGGTCTGGGATATGAGTTGATGACCTGTTGTGGTCCAGTCTAATCAGTCTGTCTTTATAGGGGGTCTGGGATATGAGCTGATGACCTGTTGTGGTCCAGTCTAATCAGTCTGTCTTTATAGGGGGTCTGGGATATGAGCTGATGACCTGTTGTGGTCCAGTCTAATCAGTCTGTCTTTATAGGGGGTCTGGGATATGAGTTGATGACCTGTTGTGGTCCAGTCTAATAACAGTCTTTATAGGGGGTCTGGGATATGAGCTGATGACCTGTTGTGGTCCAGTCTAATCAGTCTGTCTTTATAGGGGGTCTGGGATATGAGTTGATGACCTGTTGTGGTCCAGTCTAATAACAGTCTTTATAGGGGGTCTGGGATATGAGTTGATGACCTGTTGTGGTCCAGTCTAATAACAGTATTTATAGGGGGTCTGGGATATGAGTTGATGACCTGTTGTGGTCCAGTCTAATCAGTCTGTCTTTATAGGGGGGTCTGGGATATGAGTTGATGACCTGTTGTGGTCCAGTCTAATCAGTCTGTCTTTATAGGGGGGTCTGGGATATGAGCTGATGACCTGTTGTGGTCCAGTCTAATCAGTCTGTCTTTATAGGGGGGTCTGGGATATGAGCTGATGACCTGTTGTGGTCCAGTCTAATCAGTCTGTCTTTATAGGGGGTCTGGGATATGAGTTGATGACCTGTTGTGGTCCAGTCTAATAACAGTCTTTATAGGGGGTCTGGGATATGAGCTGATGACCTGTTGTGGTCCAGTCTAATCAGTCTGTCTTTATAGGGGGTCTGGGATATGAGTTGATGACCTGTTGTGGTCCAGTCTAATAACAGTCTTTATAGGGGGTCTGGGATATGAGTTGATGACCTGTTGTGGTCCAGTCTAATCAGTCTGTCTTTATAGGGGGTCTGGGATATGAGTTGATGACCTGTTGTGGTCCAGTCTAATCAGTCTGTCTTTATAGGGGGTCTGGGATATGAGCTGATGACCTGTTGTGGTCCAGTCTAATCAGTCTGTCTTTATAGGGGGTCTGGGATATGAGTTGATGACCTGTTGTGGTCCAGTCTAATAACAGTCTTTATAGGGGGTCTGGGATATGAGCTGATGACCTGTTGTGGTCCAGTCTAATCAGTCTGTCTTTATAGGGGGTCTGGGATATGAGTTGATGACCTGTTGTGGTCCAGTCTAATAACAGTCTTTATAGGGGGTCTGGGATATGAGTTGATGACCTGTTGTGGTCCAGTCTAATAACAGTATTTATAGGGGGTCTGGGATATGAGTTGATGACCTGTTGTGGTCCAGTCTAATCAGTCTGTCTTTATAGGGGGTCTGGGATATGAGTTGATGACCTGTTGTGGTCCAGTCTAATCAGTCTGTCTTTATAGGGGGTCTGGGATATGAGTTGATGACCTGTTGTGGTCCAGTCTAATAACAGTCTTTATAGGGGGTCTGGGATATGAGCTGATGACCTGTTGTGGTCCAGTCTAATCAGTCTGTCTTTATAGGGGGTCTGGGATATGAGTTGATGACCTGTTGTGGTCCAGTCTAATCAGTCTGTCTTTATAGGGGGGTCTGGGATATGAGTTGAGGACCTGTTGTGGTCCAGTCTAATCAGTCTGTCTTTATAGGGGGGTCTGGGATATGAGCTGATGACCTGTTGTGGTCCAGTCTAATCAGTCTGTCTTTATAGGGGGTCTGGGATATGAGTTGAGGACCTGTTGTGGTCCAGTCTAATCAGTCTGTCTTTATAGGGGGGTCTGGGATATGAGCTGATGACCTGTTGTGGTCCAGTCTAATCAGTCTGTCTTTATAGGGGGTCTGGGATATGAGCTGATGACCTGTTGTGGTCCAGTCTAATCAGTCTGTCTTTATAGGGGGGTCTGGGATATGAGCTGATGACCTGTTGTGGTCCAGTCTAATCAGTCTGTCTTTATAGGGGGGTCTGGGATATGAGCTGATGACCTGTTGTGGTCCAGTCTAATCAGTCTGTCTTTATAGGGGGGTCTGGGATATGAGCTGATGACCTGTTGTGGAAGTCCAGCCTACGCTGCTCCTGAACTCATCCAGGGTAAAGCCTACATCGGCTCGGAGGTGAGACACCCGGTGGGGGGAGTCTAATATGTCTGGCTGTGTGAATGTAATGAGTGTGTGTGAGAGGGAGAGACAGAAGAAGAGAGAGGAGGAGGGGGGGCATTTAACATGTCTGAGTGTGTGAATATAATGAGTGTGTGAGGTCACTTAGAAATGTACTTGTTTGTGTAAGAAAAGAAAGAAAAAAAAAAGTTTGTTAAAATAACATCAATTTGATCAGAAATAATTGTAATTGCTGGAATATAAACATTTCATGGATACATCTTTCACTTTGTTCAAAAGATAGATTTGTTTCAAAGAAAACAAAAGAATTTAATATCATACAGGCCTTATGAATATTGATACTAAATTTGACAATTACGGTCTTATACTGAATTCAAGTTTATAAGCTGTTTGGGTCAAAAGGCTCCATAACAGTTTCTACCCCCCAAGCTATAAGTGTCACACCCTGACCTTAGAGAGCTGGTTTATGTCTCCCCCCCCCCCCCCTAACATGTCTACAAGCCGCAGGTGCCTACCGATACATTGAAACAAATGAACTTTACACAGCCTTTAAACGAAACACGGCTTGTAACAAAAATATATTTTTTTAAAAATAGCAGTAAACATTAGCCTACCAAGAAAGTCATTGGTCACTATCTTCCTCCTCCTGTGCACTGAAACCGCTGAAGTCTTCTCCTTCGGTGTCAGAGTTGAACAGCCACCACTAACATTGAGTGGCTGTTGCCAACACACTGTCATTGACACTGACTCAACTCCAGCCACTTTAATAATGGGAATTGATGGGAAATGATGTAAAATATATCACTAGCCACTTTAAACAATGCTACCTAATATAATGTTTACATACCCTACATTATTCATCTCATATGCATACGTATATACTGTACTCTATATCATCTACTGCATCCTTATGTAATACATGTATCACTAGCCACTTTAAACAATGCTACCTTATATAATGTTACTTACCCTACATTATTCATCTCATATGCATACGTATATACTGTACTCTATATCATCTACTGCATCCTTATGTAATACATGTATCACTAGCCACTTTAAACAATGCTACCTTATATAATGTTTACATACCCTACATTATTCATCTCATATGCATACGTATATACTGTACTCTATATCATCTACTGCATCCTTATGTAATACATGTATCACTAGCCACTTTAAACAATACTACCTAATATAATGTTTACATACCCTACATTATTCATCTCATATGTATTAAATAAAATACACAAAACACCAGTCTCAACGTCAACAGTGAAGAGGAGACTCCGGGATGCTGGCCTTCTAGGCAGAGTTCCTCTGTCCAGTCTCAACGTCAACAGTGAAGAGGAGACTCCGGGATGCTGGCCTTCTAGGCAGAGTTCCTCTGTCCAGTCTCAACAGTGAAGAGGAGACTCCAGGATGCTGGCCTTCTAGGCAGAGTTCCTCTGTCCAGTCTCAACGTCAACAGTGAAGAGGAGACTCCGGGATGCTGGCCTTCTAGGCAGAGTTCCTCTGTCCAGTCTCAACAGTGAAGAGGAGACTCCGGGATGCTGGCCTTCTAGGCAGAGTTCCTCTGTCCAGTCTGCTGGCCAGGCAGACTTGTCCAGTCAACAGTGAAGAGGAGACTCCGGGATGCTGGCCTTCTAGGCAGAGTTCCTCTGTCCAGTCTCAACAGTGAAGAGGAGACTCCGGGATGCTGGATGCTGGCCTTCTAGGCAGAGTTCCTCTGTCCAGTCTCAACGTCAACAGTGAAGAGGAGACTCCGGGATGCTGGCCTTCTAGGCAGAGTTCCTCTGTCCAGTCTCAACGTCAACAGTGAAGAGGAGACTCCGGGATGCTGGCCTTCTAGGCAGAGTTCCTAGGCAGAGTTCCTCTGTCCAGTCTCAACAGTGAAGAGGAGACTCCGGGATGCTGGCCTTCTAGGCAGAGTTCCTCTGTCCAGTCTCTCAACAGTGAAGAGGAGACTCCGGGATGCTGGCCTTCTAGGCAGAGTTCCTCTGTCCAGTGAAGAGGAGACTCTAGGCAGAGTTCCTCTGTCCAGTGAAGAGGGAGACTCCGGGATGCTGGCCTTCTAGGCAGAGTTCCTCTGTCCAGTCTCAACAGTGAAGAGGAGACTCCAGGATGCTGGCCTTCTAGGCAGAGTTCCTCTGTCCAGTCTCAACGTCAACAGTGAAGAGGAGACTCCGGGATGCTGGCCTTCTAGGCAGAGTTCCTCTGTCCAGTCTCAACAGTGAAGAGGAGTCCAGTCTAGGCAGAGTTCCTCTGTCCAGTCTCTCAACAGTGAAGAGGAGACTCCGGGATGCTGGCCTTCTAGGCAGAGTTCCTCTGTCCAGTCTCAACGTCAACAGTGAAGAGGAGACTCCGGGACTCTAGGCAGAGTTCCTCTGTCCAGTCTGCTGAGACCGGGATTCTTAGGCAGAGTTCCTCTGTCCAGTCTCAACGTCAACAGTGAAGAGGAGACTCCGGGATGCTGGCCTTCTAGGCAGAGTTCCTCTGTCCAGTCTCAACGTCAACAGTGAAGAGGAGACTCCGGGATGCTGGCCTTCTAGGCAGAGTTCCTCTGTCCAGTCTCAACAGTGAAGAGGAGACTCCGGGATGCTGGCCTTCTAGGCAGAGTTCCTCTGTCCAGTCTCAACGTCAACAGTGAAGAGGAGACTCCGGGATGCTGGCCTTCTAGGCAGAGTTCCTCTGTCCAGTCTCAACGTCAACAGTGAAGAGGAGACTCCGGGATGCTGGCCTTCTAGGCAGAGTTCCTCTGTCCAGTCTCAACGTCAACAGTGAAGACTCCGGGATGCTGGACAGAGTTCTCTGGGATGCTGGCCTTCTAGGCAGAGTTCCTCTGTCCAGTCTCAACGTCAACAGTGAAGAGGAGACTCCGGGATGCTGGCCTTCTAGGCAGAGTTCCTCTGTCCAGTCTCAACGTCAACAGTGAAGAGGAGACTCCGGGATGCTGGCCTTCTAGGCAGAGTTCCTCTGTCCAGTCTCAACGTCAACAGTGAAGAGGAGACTCCGGGATGCTTCTGTGTGTCTGTCCAGTCTACCAGGCTGATGTGATGTGTGGAGATGGGTATGTGGAGTGCTGCTGCTGTTTGCTCTGCTCTGTGGATATCTAATGTGTGTGTGTGTGTGTGTGTGTGTGTTGTGTTACCAGGCTGATGTGTGGAGTATGGGGGTGCTGCTGTGTGGATATATAATGTGTGTGTGTGTGTGTGTGTGTTGTGTTACCAGGCTGATGTGTGGAGTATGGGAGTGCTGCTGTTTGCTCTGCTCTGTGGATATCTGCCGTTTGATGACGACAACTGTATGGTCCTCTACAGGAAAATCACCGTAAGTTACTGTCTGTATTGGTCAAGTTACAGGGTGGCTAGCCAGGTATCCAAGGTAACGTGACAGAACATAGTTGTTAGCCAGGTATCCAAGGTAACGTGACAGAACATAGTTGTTAGCCAGGTATCCAAGGTAACGTGACTGAACATGGTTGTTAGCTAGGTATCCAAGGTAACGTGACAGAACATGTTTGTTAGCTAGGTATCCAAGGTAACATGACAGAACATGGTTGTAAGCCAGGTATCCAAGGTAACGTGACAGAACATGGTTGTTAGCACGGTATCCAAGGTAACGTGACTGAACATGGTTGTTAGCCAGGTATCCAAGGTAACGTGACAGAACATGGTTGTTAGCCAGGTATCCAAGGTAACGTGACAGAACATGGTTGTTAGCCAGGTATCCAAGGTAACGTGACAGAACATGGTTGTTAGCCAGGTATCCAAGGTAACGTGACAGAACATGGTTGTTAGCCAGGTATCCAAGGTAACGTGACAGAACATGGTTGTTAGCACGGTATCCAAGGTAACGTGACAGAACATGGTTGTTAGCCAGGTATCCAAGGTAACGTGACAGAACATGGTTGTTAGCCAGGTATCGTGACAGAACATGGTTGTTAGCCAGGTATCCAAGGTAACGTGACAGAACATGGTTGTTAGCTAGGTATCCAAGGTAACGTGACAGAACATGGTTGTTAGCCAGGTATCCAAGGTAACGTGACAGAACATGGTTGTTAGCCAGGTATCCAAGGTAAAGTGACAGAACATGGTTGTTAGCTAGGTATCCAAGGTAATGTGACAGAACATGGTTGTTAGCTCAGTATCCAAGGTAACGTGACAGAACATGGTTGTTAGCTAGGTATCCAAGGTAACGTGACAGAACATGGTTGTAAGCCAGGTATCCAAGGTAACGTGACAGAACATGGTTGTTAGCACGGTATCCAAGGTAACGTGACAGAACATGGTTGTTAGCCAGGTATCCAAGGTAACGTGACAGAACATGGTTGTTAGCCAGGTATCCAAGGTAACGTGACAGAACATGGTTGTTAGCCAGGTATCGTGACAGAACATGGTTGTTAGCCAGGTATCCAAGGTAACGTGACAGAACATGGTTGTTAGCTAGGTATCCAAGGTAACGTGACAGAACATGGTTGTTAGCCAGGTATCCAAGGTAACGTGACAGAACATGGTTGTTAGCCAGGTATCCAAGGTAAAGTGACAGAACATGGTTGTTAGCTAGGTATCCAAGGTAATGTGACAGAACATGGTTGTTAGCTCAGTATCCAAGGTAACGTGACAGAACATGGTTGTTAGCTAGGTATCCAAGGTAACGTGACAGAACATGGTTGTAAGCTAGGTATCCAAGGTAACGTGACACAGAACATGGTTGTTAGCTAGGTATCCAAGGTAACGTGACAGAACATGGTTGTTTAACAAATGGTTCAGCCAGCTAGTAGTTTTAGGACGGACAGCTATTTCTGACACGGTAGAAGGGAAAACCATTTAGTGCCACTAATATAGTACAGAACTGTTCAACCGTGACAGTTGGTTTTCTCTGGAGGAAAGGGTTCAACCGTGACAGTTGGTTTTCTCTGGAGGAAAGGGTTCAACCGTGACAGTTGGTTTTCTCTGGAGGGAAGGGTTCAACCGTGACAGTTGGTTTTCTCTGGAGGAAAGGGTTCAACCGTGACAGTTGGTTTTCTCTGGAGGAAAGGGTTCGACCGTGACAGTTGGTTTTCTCTGGAGGAAAGGGTTCAACCGTGACAGTTGGTTTTCTCTGGAGGAAAGGGTTCAACCGTGACAGTTGGTTTTCTCTGGAGGAAAGGGTTCAACCGTGACAGTTGGTTTTCTCTGGAGGAAAGGGTTCAACCGTGACAGTTGGTTTTCTCTGGAGGAAAGGGTTCAACCGTGACAGTTGGTTTCTCTGGAGGAAAGGGTTCAACCGTGACAGTTGGTTTTCTCTGGAGGAAAGGGTTCAACCGTGACAGTTGGTTTTCTCTGGAGGAAAGGGTTCAACCGTGACAGTTGGTTTTCTCTATTTGGGATCGTATAAAAGCCAGATTCAAAGCCTCTGGTGTAAACTAACCTATGTGTTTCACTGTTCTAGAGAGGTAGTTACAACAACCCTCATTGGCTGTCTCCTGGGAGCATCCTGCTACTCAACCAGATGATGCAGGTACACACACACACACACACACACACACACACACACACACACACACACACTACTGTATAGTAGGAGTTGCTCTTTATTTTTGATCAGGTTTGTGTGTTATTGATTGTGTGATCAGGTTTGGTATAGTAGGGATTGTGTGACATCCTACAAGCAAGCATCGTGTGACCATCAGACAACTCCTAGACCATCCCTGGACGTTATGTCTGGCATCAGGTTTGGCACCCCTGTTATTGATTGTGGCACAGTTATTGAAGCAGGTTTGGTACCTGTTATTGATTGTGTATGACACACCTATAGTACAGTTATTGACACACCTGACCAGGTTTGGTATACAGGACACACACATCCTAACACACATCAGACACACCACCTGGACACACTGTAGAGTGGCACAGCACACCTACAGAACACACACCTACACACACACACCTACACATACACACACACACACACACACACCTACACACACTCAAACACCTACACAAACACACCTACACACACACCACACACCTAAACACTAAACACACCTACACCTAAGAACCCCGAACGCGCCTCTAAGAACCCCCAAACGCGCCTCTAAGAACCCCCAAACGCGCCTCTAAGAACCCCTCAAACCCCAAACGCTCCTCTAAGAACCCCCAAACACACCTCTAAGAACCCCCAAACGCTCCTCTAAGAACCCCCAAACGCACCTTGTTACAGTTTTTGTTTTTCCTTGTACGTTTTGAGGTTGGACTTTAGCACGTAGAGCTCGTTAGCACGTAGAGCTCGTTAGCACGTATAGCACGTAGGGCTCGTTAGCACGTAGAGCGAACCGATTTGGTGTCAACTCGTTAGTCAGGATGTGTTACACCTGTGCTGGTTGCCATCTCGTTAAGGTCGACACCTTTAGTTGTCTCTAGATGTGGAGGGTCGACACCTCTAGTTGTTTCTAGATGTGGAGGGTCGACACCTCTAGTTGTCTCTAGATGTGGAGGGTCGACACCTCTAGTTGTCTCTAGATGCGGAGGGTCGACACCTCTAGTTGTCTCTAGATGCGGAGGGTCGACACCTCTAGTTGTCTCTAGATGCGGAGGGTCGACACCTCTAGTTGTCTTCTAGATGTGGAGGGTCGACACCTCTAGTTGTCTCCTAGATGCGGAGGGTCGACACCTCTAGTTGTCTCTAGATGCGGAGGGTCGACACCTCTAGTTGTCTCTAGATGCGGAGGGTCGACACCTCTAGTTGTCTCTAGATGCGGAGGGTCGACACCTCTAGTTGTCTCTAGATGCGGAGGGTCGACACCTCTAGTTGTCTCTAGATGCGGAGGGTCGACACCTCTAGTTGTCTCTAGATGCGGAGGTCGACACCTCTAGTTGTCTCTAGATGCGGAGGGTCGACACCTCTAGTTGTCTCTAGATGCGGAGGGTCGACACCTCTAGTTGTCTCTAGATGCGGAGGGTCGACACCTCTAGTTGTCTCTAGATGCGGAGGGTCGACACCTCTAGATGCGGAGGGTCGACACCTCTAGATGCGGAGGGTCGACACCTCTAGATGCGGAGGGTCGACACCTCTAGATGCGGAGGGTCGACACCTCTAGATGCGGAGGGTCGACACCTCTAGATGTGGAGGGTCGACACCTCTAGATGTGGAGGGTCGACACCTCTAGATGTGGAGGGTCGACACCTCTAGATGTGGAGGGTCGACACCTCTAGATGTGGAGGGTCGACACCTCTAGATGTGGAGGGTCGACACCTCTAGATGTGGAGGGTCGACACCTCTAGATGTGGAGGGTCGACACCTCTAGATGTGGAGGGTCGACACCTCTAGATGTGGAGGGTCGACACCTCTAGATGTGGAGGGTCGACACCTCTAGATGTGGAGGGTCGACACCTCTAGTTGTCTCTAGATGCGGAGGGTCGACACCTCTAGTTGTCTCTAGATGCGGAGGGTCGACACCTCTAGTTGTCTCTAGATGCGGAGGGTCGACACCTCTAGTTGTCTCTAGATGCGGAGGGTCGACACCTCTAGTTGTCTCTAGATGCGGAGGGTCGACACCTCTAGTTGTCTCTAGATGCGGAGGGTCGACACCTCTAGTTGTCTCTAGATGCGGAGGGTCGACACCTCTAGTTGTCTCTAGATGCGGAGGGTCGACACCTCTAGTTGTCTCTAGATGCGGAGGGTCGACACCTCTAGTTGTCTCTAGATGCGGAGGGTGACACCTCTAGTTGTCTCTAGATGCGGAGGGTCGACACCTCTAGTTGTCTCTAGATGCGGAGGGTCGAGCACCTCTAGTTGTCTCTAGATGCGGAGGGTCGACACCTCTAGTTGTCTCTAGATGCGGAGGGTCGACACCTCTAGATGCGGAGGGTCGACACCTCTAGATGCGGAGGGTCGACACCTCTAGATGCGGAGGGTCGACACCTCTAGATGCGGAGGGTCGACACCTCTAGATGCGGAGGGTCGACACCTCTAGATGCGGAGGGTCGACACCTCTAGATGCGGAGGGTCGACACCTCTAGATGTGGAGGGTCGACACCTCTAGATGTGGAGGGTCGACACCTCTAGATGTGGAGGGTCGACACCTCTAGATGTGGAGGGTCGACACCTCTAGATGTGGAGGGTCGACACCTCTAGATGTGGAGGGTCGACACCCTCTAGATGTGGAGGTCGACACCTCTAGATGTGGAGGGTCGACACCTCTAGATGTGGAGGGTCGACACCTCTAGATGTGGAGGGTCGACACCTCTAGATGTGGAGGGTCGACACCTCTAGATGTGGAGGGGTCGACACCTCTAGATGTGGAGGGTCGACACCTCTAGATGTGGAGGTCGACACCTCTAGATGTGGAGGGTCGACACCTCTAGATGTGGAGGGTCGACACCTCTAGATGTGGAGGGTCGACACCTCTAGATGTGGAGGGTCGACACCTCTAGATGTGGAGGTCGACACCTCTAGATGAGGAGGGTCGACACCTCTAGATGCGGAGGTCGACACCTCTAGATGCGGAGGTCGACACCTCTAGATGCGGAGGGTCGACACCCTAGATGCGGAGGGTCGACGCCTCTAGATGCGGAGGGTCGACGCCTCAGATGCGGAGGTCGACGCCTCTAGATGCGGAGGGTCGACGCCTCTAGATGCGGAGGTCGACGCCTCAGATGCGGAGGGTCGACGCCTCTAGATGCGGAGGGTCGCGCTCTAGATGCGGAGGGTCGACGCCAGATCGCCTCCAGATGCGGAGGGTCGACGCCTCAGATGCGGAGGGTCGACGCCTCTAGATGCGGAGGGTCGACGCCTCTAGATGCGGAGGGTCGACGCCTCAGATGCGGAGGGTCGCGCCTCAGATGCGGAGGGTCGACGCCTCTAGATGCGGAGGGTCGACGCCTCTAGATGCGGAGGGTCGACGCCTCTAGATGCGGAGGGTCGACGCCTCTAGATGCGGAGGGTCGACGCCTCTAGATGCGGAGGGTCGACGCCTCTAGATGCGGAGGGTCGACGCCTCTAGATGCGGAGGGTCGACACCTCTAGTTGTCTCTAGATGCGGAGGGTCGACACCTCTAGTTGTCTCTAGATGTGGAGGGTCGACACCTCTAGATGTGGAGGGTCGACACCTCTAGATGTGGAGGGTCGACACCTCTAGATGTGGAGGGTCGACACCTCTAGATGTGGAGGGTCGACACCTCTAGATGTGGAGGGTCGACACCTCTAGATGTGGAGGGTCGACACCTCTAGATGTGGAGGGTCGACACCTCTAGATGTGGAGGGTCGACACCTCTAGATGTCTCCTAGATGTGGAGGGTCGACACCTCTAGATGTCTCCTAGATGTGGAGGGTCGACACCTCTAGTTGTCTCCTAGATGTGGAGGGTCGACACCTCTAGATGTGGAGGGTCGACACCTCTAGATGTGGAGGGTCGACACCTCAGTTGTCTCCTAGATGTGGGGGTCGACACCTCTAGTTGTCTCCTAGATGTGGAGGTCGACACCTCTAGATGTGGAGGGTCGACACCTCTAGATGTGGAGGGTCGACACCTCTAGATGTGGAGGGTCGACACCTCTAGATGTGGAGGGTCGACACCTCCTAGATGTGGAGGGTCGACACCTCTAGATGTGGAGGGTCGACACCTCTAGATGTGGAGGGTCGACACCTCTAGATGTGGAGGGTCGACACCTCTAGATGTGGAGGGTCGACACCTCTAGATGTGGAGGGTCGACACCTCTAGATGTGGAGGTCGACCTCTAGATGTGGAGGGTCGACACCTCTAGATGTGGAGGGTCGACACCTCTAGTTGTCTCCTAGATGTGGAGGGTCGACACCTCTAGATGTGGAGGGTCGACACCTAGTTGTCTCCTAGATGCGGAGGGTCGACACCTCTAGTTGTCTCCTAGATGCGGAGGGTCGACACCTCTAGTTGTCTCCTAGATGCGGAGGGTCGACACCTCTAGTTGTCTCCTAGATGCGGAGGGTCGACACCTCTAGTTGTCTCCTAGATGCGGAGGGTCGACACCTCTAGTTGTCTCCTAGATGCGGAGGGTCGACACCTCTAGTTGTCTCCTAGATGCGGAGGGTCGACACCTCTAGTTGTCTCTAGATGCGGAGGGTCGACACCTCTAGTTGTCTCTAGATGCGGAGGGTCGACACCTCTAGTTGTCTCTAGATGTGGAGGGTCGACACCTCTAGATGTGGAGGGTCGACACCTCTAGATGTGGAGGGTCGACACCTCTAGATGTGGAGGGTCGACACCTCTAGATGTGGAGGGTCGACACCTCTAGATGTGGAGGGTCGACACCTCTAGATGTGGAGGGTCGACACCTCTAGATGTGGAGGGTCGACACCTCTAGATGTGGAGGGTCGACACCTCTAGATGTGGAGGGTCGACACCTCTAGATGCGGAGGGTCGACACCTCTAGATGCGGAGGGTCGACACCTCTAGATGCGGAGGGTCGACACCTCTAGATGCGGAGGGTCGACACCTCTAGATGCGGAGGGTCGACACCTCTAGATGCGGAGGGTCGACACCTCTAGATGCGGAGGGTCGACACCTCTAGATGCGGAGGGTCGACACCTCTAGATGCGGAGGTCGACACCTCTAGATGCGGAGGTCGACACCTCTAGATGCGGAGGGTCGACACCTCTAGATGCGGAGGGTCGACACCTCTAGATGCGGAGGGTCGACACCTCTAGTTGTCTCTAGATGCGGAGGGTCGACACCTCTAGTTGTCTCTAGATGCGGAGGGTCGACACCTCTAGATGTGGAGGGTCGACACCTCTAGATGTGGAGGGTCGACACCTCTAGATGTGGAGGGTCGACACCTCTAGATGTGGAGGGTCGACACCTCTAGATGTGGAGAATTCGACACACCTCTAGATGTGGAGGGTCGACACCTCTAGATGTGGAGGGTCGACACTCTAGATGTGGAGAGGTCGACACCTCTAGATGTGGAGGGTCGACACCTCTAGATGTGTCGACACCTCTAGATGTGGAGGGTCGACACCTCTAGATGTGGAGGGTGACACCTCTAGATGTGGAGGGTCGACACCTCTAGATGTCTCCTAGATGTGGAGGGTCGACACCTCTAGATGTCTCCTAGATGTGGAGGGTCGACACCTCTAGTTGTCTCCTAGATGTGGAGGGTCGACACCTCTAGATGTGGAGGGTCGACACCTCTAGATGTGGAGGGTCGACACCTCTAGTTGTCTCCTAGATGTGGAGGGTCGACACCTCTAGTTGTCTCCTAGATGTGGAGGGTCGACACCTCTAGATGTGGAGGGTCGACACCTCTAGATGTGGAGGGTCGACACCTCTAGATGTGGAGGGTCGACACCTCTAGATGTGGAGGGTCGACACCTCTAGATGTGGAGGGTCGACACCTCTAGATGTGGAGGGTCGACACCTCTAGATGTGGAGGGTCGACACCTCTAGATGTGGAGGGTCGACACCTCTAGATGTGGAGGGTCGACACCTCTAGATGTGGAGGGTCGACACCTCTAGATGTGGAGGGTCGACACCTCTAGTTGTCTCCTAGATGTGGAGGGTCGACACCTCTAGTTGTCTCCTAGATGTGGAGGGTCGACACCTCTAGATGTGGAGGGTCGACACCTAGTTGTCTCCTAGATGTGGAGGGTCGACACCTCTAGTTGTCTCCTAGATGTGGAGGGTCGACACCTCTAGTTGTCTCCTAGATGTGGAGGGTCGACACCTCTAGTTGTCTCCTAGATGTGGAGGGTCGACACCTCTAGTTGTCTCCTAGATGTGGAGGGTCGACACCTCTAGTTGTCTCCTAGATGTGGAGGGTCGACACCTCTAGATGTGGAGGGTCGACACCTCTAGATGTGGAGGGTCGACACCTCTAGATGTGGAGGGTCGACACCTCTAGATGTGGAGGTAGACACCTCTAGATGTGGAGGGTCGACACCTCTAGATGTGGAGGGTCGACACCTCTAGATGTGGAGGGTCGACACCTCTAGATGTGGAGGGTCGACACCTCTAGATGTGGAGGGTCGACACCTCTAGATGTGGAGGGTCGACACCTCTAGATGTGGAGGTCGACACCTCTAGATGTGGAGGGTCGAGCACCTCTAGATGTGGAGGTCGACACCTCTAGATGTGGAGGGTCGACACCTCTAGATGTGGAGGGTCGACACCTCTAGATGTGGAGGGTCGACACCTCTAGATGTGGAGGGTCGACACCTCTAGATGTGGAGGGTCGACACCTCTAGTTGTCTCCTAGATGTGGAGGGTCGGCACCTCTAGTTGTCTCCTAGATGTGGAGGGTCGGCACCTCTAGATGTGGAGGGTCGACACCTCTAGTTGTCTCCTAGATGTGGAGGGTCGACACCTCTAGTTGTCTCCTAGATGTGGAGGGTCGACACCTCTAGTTGTCTCCTAGATGTGGAGGGTCGACACCTCTAGTTGTCTCCTAGATGTGGAGGGTCGACACCTAGATGTGGAGGGTCGACACCCTGTTGTCTCCTAGATGTGGAGGGTCGAGCACCTCTAGTTGTCTCCTAGATGTGGAGGTCGACACCTCTAGTTGTCTCCTAGATGTGGAGGTCGGCACCTCTAGTTGTCTCCTAGATGTGGAGGGTCGACACCTAGTTGTCTCCTAGATGTGGAGGGTCGACACCTCTAGTTGTCTCCTAGATGTGGAGGGTCGACACCTCTAGTTGTCTCCTAGATGTGGAGGGTCGACACCTCTAGTTGTCTCCTAGATGTGGAGGGTCGACACCTCTAGTTGTCTCCTAGATGTGGATCTCTTGATCGTACGTTCTACTCTCCGTGTCTGCCGCGGACCGGTACAAGGAGGCGCGCAATGGATTATGGTCATTGTAGTTAATTACCACGTTTTCTGCACTATACACTATGTAGACTATTGGTCCGTTGGAAACTACAACTCCCTACTACATCACACAGTTCAGACTGGGTCTGATTTATCTCTAGAGAAACTACAACTCCCTACTACATCACACAGTTCAGGCTGGATCTGATTTATCTCTAGAGAAACTACAACTCCCTACTACATCACACAGTTCAGGCTGGATCTGATTTATCTCTAGAGAAACTACACATTGAGCTCAGAAAAAAACGGAATAAAATAGACTTCAAATAATTGAACCCCCAAAAAATGATTTGCATTTTTTATTTTTTATTTTACTTTTAAAAAATTAAAAAAGTAAAATAACCAATATTTAATTTAATCACTCTGCACAGACAGACACAGTTCCTACATTAATCTGTGTATCTCTCCCCCTCTCTCTCCCCCTCTCACTCCTCCTCCCCCTCTCTCCTCCCCCCCTCTCTCCCTCCCCCTCTCTCTCCCCTCTCACTCCTCCCTCCCCCCTCTCTCCTCCCTCCCCCTCTCTCCTCCCTCCCCCTCTCTCCTCCCTCTCCCCCTCTCTCTCCCTCTCTCTCCCCCATCTCTCTCTCCCCCATCTCTCTCCCCTCATCTCTCTCTCCCCCATCTCTCTCTCCCCATCTCTCTCTCCCCATCTCTCTCTCCTCCCCCTCTCTCCCCTCTCTCTCCTCCCTCTCCCCCTCTCTCTCCTCCCTCCCCCTCTCTCCCCTCTCTCTCCCCCATCTCTCTCTCCCCCATCCTCTCTCCCCATCTCTCCCCCTCTTCCCCATCTCTCTCCCCATCTCGCTCTCCCCATCTCTCTCTCCCCATCTCTCTCTCTCCCCATCTCTCTCTCCCCATCTCTCTCTCCCCATCTCTCTCTCCCCCATCTCTCTCTCCCCCTCTCCTCTCCCCCTCTCTCCCCATCTCTCTCTCCCCTCTCTCTCCCTCTCCCCCTCTCTCTCTCTCCCTCTCTCCCTCTCTCCCCTCCCTCCCCCCCTCTCTCTCCCCCCATCTCTCTCTCCCCCATCTCTCTCCCCCCTCTCTCCCCCCCTCTCTCCCCCATCTCTCTCTCCCCCATCTCTCTCTCCCCCATCTCTCTCTCCCCCATCTGTCTCTCCCCATCTCTCTCTCCCCATCTCTCTCTCCTCCCCCTCTCTCCTCTCTCTCCTCCCTCTCCCCCTCTCTCCTCCCTCCCCTCTCTCCCCTCTCTCCCTCTCTCTCCCCCATCTCCCTCTCCCCATCTCTCTCTCCCTCTGTCTCTCCCCCATCTCTCTCTCCCCCATCTCTCTCTCTCCTCTCTGTCTCTCTCCCCATCTCTCTCTCCCCTCTCTCCCCATCTCTCTCTCCCCCATCTCTCTCTCCCCATCTCTCTCTCCCCATCTCTCTCTCCCCATCTCTCTCTCCTTGTCTCTCTCTGTCTCTCTCCCCCATCTCTCTCTCCTCTGTCCCCATCTCTCTCCCCTCTCTCTCTCTCCCCCATCTCTCCCCCCATCTCTCTCCCCCCATCTCTCTCCCCCATCTCTCTCCCCCATCTCTGTCTCCCCCATCTCTCCCCCATCTCTCTCTCCCCATCTCTCTCTCCTCTGTCTCTCTCTCCCCCATCTCTCTCTCTCTCTCCCCATCTCTCTCCCCCATCTCTCTCTCCCCATGTCTCTCTCTCCCCATCTCTCTCCCCTCTGTCTCTCTCTCCCCCATCTCTCTCTCCCCCATCTCTCTCTCCTCTCTGTCTCTCTCTCCCCCATCTCTCTCCCCCATCTCTCTCCCCCATCTCTCTCTCCCCCCTCTCTCCCCTCTCTGTCTCTCTCCCTCCTGTCTCTCTCTCCTCTCTGTCTCTCTCTCCCCCATCTCTCTCTCCCCATCTCTCTCCTCTCTGTCTCTCTCTCCCCATCTCTCTCCCCCCATCTCTCTCCCGCCATCTCTCTCTCCTCCCTCTCTCCCCTCTCTGTCTCTCTCCCCTCTCTGTCTCTCTCCTCCCTCTCTCTCCCCCTCTCCTCTCTCTCCCCCTCTCCTCTCTCTCCCCCTCTCCTCTCTCTCTCTCCTCCCTCTCCCCCTTCCTCTCCCCCTCCCATCTCTCTCCTCTAGTTGGGTTATATAGATGAGGACTGCATCACTGAGATGTCCGTCAGCCTGAAGATCTCCAGACAGAGCACCCTACAGCTGGTCAATGAGGGTGTGTGGGGGGTCCTCAGTAGAGGTAAGGGGTGCGGGGAGTCGTCAGTAGAGGTAAGGGGTGCGGGGGGTTTGTCAGTAGAGGTAAGGGGTGCGGGGGGTCCTCAGTAGAGGTAAGGGGTATGGGGGGTCCTCAGTAGAGGTAAGGGGTATGGGGGTCCTCAGTAGAGGTAAGGGTGCGGGGGGGGTCCTCAGTAGAGGTAAGGGGTACGGGGGGTCCTCAGTAGAGGTAAGGGGGTACGGGGGGTCCTCAGTAGAGGTAAGGGGTGCGATGGGGGGGTCCTCAGTAGAGGTAGAGTGGGGGGGGGTCCTCAGTAGAGGTAAGGGTCGCGGGGGTCCTCAGTAGAGGTAAGGGGTCGCGGGGGGGGTCCTCAGTAGAGGTAAGGGGTATGGGGGGGTCCTCAGTAGAGGTAAGGGGTGGGGGGGGAGTCCTCAGTAGAGGTAAGGGGTCGGGGGGGGCGGGGGGTCCCTCAGTAGTCAAGGGAAGGTAGAGACACGGGGGGTCGTCTGTAGAGGTAAGGGGTACGGGGTGGTCCTCAGTAGAGGTAAGGGGTACGGGGGGTCCTCAGTAGAGGTAAGGGGTACGGGGGTAGGGTCCTCAGTAGAGGTAAGTGTGGGGTGACGGGGGTCCTCAGTAGAGGTAAGGGTACGGGGGGTCCTCAGTAGAGGTAAGGGGTACGGGGGGTCCTCGGTAGAGGTAAGGGTACGGGGGGGGGTCCTCGGTAGAGGTAAGGGGTACGGGGGTCCTCAGTAGAGGTACGGGTGGGGGAAATAGATTCATGTATTTTTTTAAATGACATATTTTTTTCCCACAATGGAAGCTAAATGAATATAGGTGGAGACACTGTGTATATCATTGTGTGTGTGGTATTGGGGGTTTCTCAGTAGATGGCAGTATAACAGTGTGTGTGGTATTGACAGGTTTCTCCAGTAGATGGCAGTATAACAGTGGGTATTGAGGGTTTCTCCAGTAGATGGCAGTATAAGGGTGTGGTGGTAGGGTTTCTCCAGTAGATGGCAGTATAACAGTGTGGTATTGACGGGGTTTCTCAGTAGATGGCAGTAACAGTGTGTATTGACAGGTTTCTCCAGTAGATGGAGTCCTCAGTGTGTGTGTAAGGGTGACGGGTTTCTCAGTAGATGGCAGTATAACAGTGTGGTGTGGGACAGGTTTCTCCAGTAGATGGCAGTATAACAGTGTGTGTGTGGTATTGGGGGTCTCAGTAGATGGCAGTATAACAGTGTGTGTGTGGTATTGGGGTTCTCCAGTAGATGGCAGTATAACAGTGTGTGTGT
>NW_027040290.1:87127-119627 GCF_034236695.1 Oncorhynchus nerka
ATAGAGATAGATATATAGATAGGTATAGAGGTAGATATATAGATAGGTATATAGATAGATATATAGATAGGTATAGAGATAGATATATAGATAGGTATATAGATAGATATGTCACTCTCTCTCTGTGTAATTTATAACCCTAGATAGATAGATATAGATAGGTATAGAGATAGATATATAGATAGGTATAGAGATAGATATATAGATAGGTATAGAGATAGATATATAGATAGGTATATAGATAGATATATAGATAGGTATAGAGATAGATATATAGATAGGTATATAGATAGATATGTCACTCTCTCTCTGTGTAATTTATAACCCTAGATAGATAGATATAGATAGGTATAGAGATAGATATATAGATAGGTATAGAGATAGATATATAGATAGGTATAGAGATAGATATATAGATAGGTATATAGATAGATATATAGATAGGTATAGAGATAGATATATAGATAGGTATATAGATAGATATGTCACTCTCTCTCTGTGTAATTTATAACCCTAGATAGATAGATATAGATAGGTATAGAGATAGATATATAGATAGGTATAGAGATGGAGATAGATATATAGATAGGTATAGAGATAGATATATAGATAGGTATATAGATATCTATGTCACTCTCTCTCTGTGTAATTTATAACCCTAGATAGATATATAGATAGGTATAGAGATGGAGATAGATATATAGATAGGTATATAGATATCTATGTCACACTCTCTCTGTGTAATTTATAACCCTAGATAGATAGATAGATATAGATAGGTATAGAGATAGATATATAGATAGGTATAGAGATGGAGATAGATATATAGATATCTATGTCACACTCTCTCTGTGTAATTTATAACCCTAGATAGATAGATATAGATAGGTATAGAGATAGATATATAGATAGGTATAGAGATAGATATATAGATAGGTATAGAGATAGATATATAGATAGGTATAGAGATAGATATATAGATAGGTATATAGATAGATATGTCACTCTCTCTCTGTGTAATTTATAACCCTAGATAGATAGATATAGATAGGTATAGAAATAGATATATAGATAGGTATAGAGATAGATATATAGATAGGTATATAGATATCTATGTCACTCTCTCTCTGTGTAATTTATAACCCTAGATAGATAGATATAGATAGGTATAGAGATGGAGTATATAGATATATAGATAGGTATATAGATATATATGTCACAGATATCTCTGTGTAATTTATAGAAGGTATATAGATAGATAGATATAGATAGGTATAGAGATAGATAGATATATAGATAGGTATAGATGTGGATGTCCTCTGATGTAATTTATATATAGAGATAGATATATAGATAGGTATATAGATATCTATGTCACACTCTCTCTCTGTGTAATTTATAACCCTCCTCTCCCCTCCTGCTACAGCTGACAGCTCTGTCCAGACTAACACACCAGGGACCCTGTGTGTGTGTGTGTGTGTGTGTGTGTGTGTGTCCCTGGGCGTGTACTGTCTGTGTGTGTGTGTGTGTGTCCCTGGGCGTGTACTGTGTGTGTGTGTGTGTGTGTCTGGGCGTGTACTGTGTGTGTGTGTGTGTGTGTGTGTGTCCCTGGGCGTGTACTGTGTGTGTGTGTGTCCCTGGGCGTGTACTGTGTGTGTGTGTGTGTCCCTGGGCGTGTACTGTGACAGGTGTTGCTGTCTCTTTCCCTGCTCTCTGTCCCATGTGGTGTGTACTGACATGTGTTACACACTTCTCCCGTGTGTGTGTGTGTGCGTGTGTGTGTGTGTGTGTGTGTGTGTGTGTGTTGCAGGAGGAGGCAGTACTTGTAAGGACCCGTCGAGGAAGAGACTGAGGGAGAGAGTGGAAGGAAAGGAGGAAGAAGAGATGGAGCTGCTGGCCTTCAGCCCAGAGAGAAGGTATGATGGAGATGCTGGCCTTCAGCCCAGAGAGAAGGTATGATGGAGATACTGGCCTTCAGCCCAGAGAGAAGGTATGATGGAGATGCTGGCCTTCAGCCCAGAGAGAAGGTATGATGGAGATACTGGCCTTCAGCCCAGAGAGAAGGTATGATGGAGATGCTGGCCTTCAGCCCAGAGAGAAGGTATGATGGAGATACTGGTCTTCAGCCCAGAGAGAAGGTATGATGGAGATACTGGCCTTCAGCCCAGAGAAGGTATGATGGAGATACTGGCCTTCAGCCCAGAGAGTATGATGGAGATACTGGCCTTCAGCCCAGAGAGATGATGGAGATACTGGCCTTCAGCCCAGAGAGAAGGTATGATGGAGATACTGGCCTTCAGCCCAGAGAGAAGGTATGATGGAGGAAGGAGATGATGGCCTTCAGCCCAGAGAGAAGGTATGATGGAGATATTGGCCTTCAGCCCAGAGAGAAGGTATGATGGAGATATTGGCCTTCAGCCCAGAGAGAAGGTATGATGGAGATATTGGCCTTCAGCCCAGAGAGAAGGTATAATGGAGATATTGGCCTTCAGCCCAGAGAGAAGGTATGATGGAGATGCTGGCCTTCAGCCCAGAGAGAAGGTATGATGGAGATGCTGGCCTTCAGCCCAGAGAGAAGGTATGATGGAGATGCTGGCCTTCAGCCCAGAGAGAAGGTATGATGGAGATACTGGCCTTCCGCCCAGAGAGATGGAGATACTGGCCTTCAGCCCAGAGAGAAGATATGATGGAGATACTGGCCTTCAGCCCAGAGAGAAGATATGATGGAGATACTGGCCTTCAGCCCAGAGAGAAGGTATGATGGAGATACTGGCCTTCAGCCCAGAGAGAAGGTATGATGGAGAGCTGGAGATACTGGCCTTCAGCCCAGAGAGAAGGTAGAGGAGATGCTGGCCTTCAGCCCAGAGAGAAGGAGATGCTGGCCTTCAGCCCAGAGAGAAGGAGATACTGGTCTTCAGCCCAGAGAGAAGGTATGAAGGAGATACTGGTCTTCAGCCCAGAGAGAAGGTAGAAGGAGATGCTGGTCTTCAGCCCAGAGAGAAAGAGAGCTGACCTTCAGCCCAGAGAGAGAAGGTATGATGGAGGAAGGAGATACTGGCCTTCAGCCCAGAGAGAAGGAATAAGGAGAGCTGGTCTTCAGCCCAGAGAGAAGGTATGAAGGAGATACTGGCCTTCAGCCCAGAGAGAAGGTAGAGGAGATGCTGGCCTTCAGCCCAGAGAGAAGGAGATGCTGGCCTTCAGCCCAGAGAGAAGGAGATGATGGCCTTCAGCCCAGAGAGAAGGAGATGCTGGCCTTCAGCCCAGAGAGAAGGAGATGCTGGCCTTCAGCCCAGAGAGAAGGTATGAAGGAGATACTGGTCTTCAGCCCAGAGAGAAGGTAGAAGGAGATGCTGGTCTTCAGCCCAGAGAGAAAGAGAGCTGACCTTCAGCCCAGAGAGAAGGTATGATGGAGGAAGGAGATGCTGGCCTTCAGCCCAGAGAGAAGGAGATACTGGCCTTCAGCCCAGAGAGAAGGAATAAGGAGAGCTGGTCTTCAGCCCAGAGAGAAGGTATGATGGAGAGCTGGAGATACTGGCCTTCAGCCCAGAGAGAAGGTAGAGGAGATGCTGGCCTTTCAGCCCAGAGAGAAGGAGATACTGGCCTTCAGCCCAGAGAGAAGGAATAAGGAGAGCTGGTCTTCAACCCAGAGAGAATGTAGAAGGAGATACTGGCCTTCAGTCCAGAGAGAAGGAGATACTGGCCTTCAGCCCAGAGAGAAGGAGATACTGGCCTCAGCAAGAGACGAGGGCAGCCCAGAGAGAAGGAGATATTGGCCTTCAGCCCAGAGAGAAGGTAGAAGGAGACGCTTGACTCTCGAACTTCGACCTCTCCAGAGTCCGTTGGGGGGAGTTGCAGCGATCAGACAAGATCGTAACATCCCAATTGGATATCAGGAAGTTGGGTGAGAAATTAAAAAAAAAAAAAAAAGAACCACTGGTCTTGAGATCATTGTCCCCCTCCTCCCTCCGTCCGTCTCTTAGGTCCCGGTCGTTAGACCTGGCGGGGGCGTCTCGGGGGGACAGCAGCCAGAAGAGAAGGGGGGGGAAGGTTTTCGGCAGTCTGGAGAGAGGCCTGGATAAAGTCATCACCTTGCTCACACCCAGCAAGAGACGAGGGCTGCGGGACAGACCACGCAGGATCAAGGTACCTATATATAGACACCCTACAGGGTCATATAGACACCCCCTATAGGATCAAGGTACATATATATAGACACCCCCTACAGGATCAAGGTACCTATATATAGACACCCCCTACAGTATCAAGGTACCTATATATAGACACCCCCTATAGGATTAAGGTACCTATATATAGACCCCCTACAGGGTCATATAGACACCCCCTACAGGATCAAGGTACCTATATATAGACACCCCCCTATAGGATCAAGGTACCTATATATAGACACCCCCTATAGGATCAAGGTACATATATATAGACACCCCCCTATAGGATCATATAGACAACCCCTATAGGATACAGGTACCTATATATAGACACCCCCCTACAGGATCATATAGACAACCCCTATAGGATACAGGTACCTATATATAGACACCCCCCTACAGGATCAAGGTACATATATATAGACACCCCCCTATAGGATCAAGGTACATATATATAGACACCCCCTACAGGATCAAGGTACCTATATATAGACACCCCCTATAGGATCAAGGTACATATATATAGACACCCCCTACAGGATCAATGTACATATATATAGACACCCCCCTACAGGATCAAGGTACCTATATATAGACACCCCCTACAGGATCAAGGTACCTATATATAGACACCCCCTATAGGATCAAGGTACATATATATAGACACCCCCTATAAGATCAAGGTACCTATATATAGACAACCCCTATAGGATCAAGAAATATATATAGACACCCCTATAGGATCAAGATATATATATATATAGACACCCCCTATAGGATACAGGTACCTATATATAGACACCCCCCTACAGGATCAAGGTACCTATATATAGACACCCCCCTATAGGATCAAGGTACATATATATATAGACACCCCCTATAGGATCAAGATATATATATATATATAGACACCCCCTATAGGATCAAGATATATATATATAGACACCCCCTATAGGTTCAAGGAACAATCACTCAGTCTTACATTAATCTCCCCTCCCCTCCCTCCTCTCCTCTCCCCCTCCTCTCCTCTCCCCTCTCCTCTCCCTCCTCTCCTCTCCTCTCCTCTCCTCTCCTCTCCCCTCCCCTCCTCCTCCTCCCTCTCCTCTCCTCTCCCCTCCTCTCCTCTCCTCCCCTCCCTCCTCCCTCCCCTCCCTCTCCTCTCCTCCCCCTCCTCTCCCCTCCTCTCCTCTCCTCTCCCTCCCCTCCCCTCCTCTCCTCTCCCCTCCCTCCCTCCCTCCCTCCCCTCCTCTCCCTCCTCCTCCTCTCCCTCTCCCCTCTCCTCCTCTCCCTCCCCTCCTCTCCCCTCCTCTCCTCTCCCTCTCCTCTCCTCCCTCCCCTCCTCCCCTCCTCCCCTCCCTCCTCCTCTCCCCTCTCCCCCTCCCCTCCCTCTCCCTCTCCCCTCCCCTCTCTCCCCTCCCTCCCCCTCTCCTCTCCCCTCCCCTCCCTCCCCCCTCCCCCTCCCCTCCCCCTCCCTCCCTCCCCTCCCTCCCCTCCCCCCCCTCTCCCTCCTCCCCCTCCCCCTCCCTCCCCTCCC
The DNA here is from genome assembly GCF_034236695.1 of Oncorhynchus nerka. Taxonomy (NCBI): domain Eukaryota; kingdom Metazoa; phylum Chordata; class Actinopteri; order Salmoniformes; family Salmonidae; genus Oncorhynchus; species Oncorhynchus nerka. The sequence goes on from NW_027040290.1 coordinate 92,828, forward strand.
CTCCCTCCTCCCTCCTCTCCCTCCCCTCCCCTCTCCCCTCCCCCTCCCCTCTCCCTCCCCTCTCCTCTCCCTCTCCTCCTCCCCTCCTCTCCTCCCCTCCCCTCCCCTCCCCTCCCTCCCCTCCTCCCCTCCTCCCCTCCCTCTCTCCCCTCCCCTCCCCCCCTCCTCTCCCCTCTCCCTCCCCTCCTCTCCCCCCTCCCTCCCCTCCCTCCTCCCCCTCCCCTCCTCTCCCTCCTCTCCCTCTCCCCTCCCTCCCTCCCTCCTCCTCTCCTCTCCTCCTCCCTCCTCCTCCCCCTCCCTCTCCCCCTCCCCTCTCCCCTCCCCCCCTCTCTCTCCTCCCCTCCTCTCTTCTCTTCTCTCCAGGCCCAGTATAATGTAACGTTGACCAGTCAGACCAACCCAGACCAGGTGTTGAACCAGATCCTCTCCATTCTACCGGAGAAACACGTCGACTTCGCACAGAAAGGGTGAGGCCCGCACACACTTTTTAGGCACTGATCTGAGACAGTGGAGAAGGAGTGCCAGCCAGGCCCCTCCCTCAGGAAGCCAGGCCCCTCTCTCAGGAAGCCAGGCCCCTCTCTCAGGAAGCCAGGCCCCTCTCTCAGGAAGCCAGGCCCCTCTCTCAGGAAGCCAGGCCCTTCCCTCAGGAAGCCAGGCCCTTCCCTCAGGAAGCCAGGCCCTTCCCTCAGGAAGCCAGGCCCTTCCCTTAGGAAGCCAGGCCCTTCCCTTAGGAAGCCAGGCCCTTCCCTTAGGAAGCCAGGCCCTTCCCTTAGGAAGCCAGGCCCTTCCCTCAGGAAGCCAGGCCCCTCTCTCAGGAAGCCAGGCCCCTCTCTCAGGAAGCCAGGCCCCTCTCTCAGGAAGCCAGGCCCCTCCCTCAGGAAGCCAGGCCCCTCTCTCAGGAAGCCAGGCCCCTCTCTCAGGAAGCCAGGCCCCTCTCTCAGGAAGCCAGGCCCCTCTCTCAGGAAGCCAGGCCCCTCTCTCAGGAAGCCAGGCCCCTCTCTCAGGAAGCCAGGCCCCTCTCTCAGGAAGCCAGGCCCCTCCCTTATTTAACGAGGCAAGTCAGTTAAGAACGAATTCTTATTTACAATGACGGCCAACACCGGACGACGCTGGGCCAATCACAGCCGGTTGTGATACAGCCTGGAATCGAACCGAGTCAATATTTCCTCATCTTCTCAGTCTCTCCATCTTTCTCCCCCTCAGCTTTTCTCCTCAGTCTCTCCATCTTTCTCCCCCTCAGCTTCTCAGTCTCTCCATCTTTCTCTCCCTCATCTTCTCAGTCTCTCCATCTTTCTCTCCATCTTTCTCCCTCAAGAATGTTCCCGTTAAACAGACTGTCCTCTCCTCCCAGATAGAGGAATGTTCCCGGTAAACAGACTACAGATAGAGGAATGTTCCCGGTAAACAGACTGTCCTCTCCCCCCAGATAGAGGAATGTTCCCGTTAAACACACTGTCCTCTCCCCCCAGATAGAGGAATGTTCCCGGTAAACAGACTACAGATAGAGGAATGTTCCCGGTAAACAGACTGTCCTCTCCCCCCAGATAGAGGAATGTTCCCGGTAAACAGACTGTCCTCTCCCCCCAGATAGAGGAATGTTCCCGGTAAACAGACTGTCCTCTCCTCCCAGATAGAGGAATGTTCCCGGTAAACAGACTGTCCTCTCCCCCAGATAGAGGAATGTTCCCGGTAAACAGACTCCCCCAGATAGAGGAATGTTCCCGTTAAACAGACTGTCCTCTCCTCCCAGATAGAGGAATGTTCCCGTTAAACAGACTGTCCTCTCCTCCCAGATAGAGGAATGTTCCCGGTAAACAGACTGTCCTCTCCCCCAGATAGAGGAATGAATAAACAGACTGTCCTCTCCTCCCAGATAGAGGAATGTTCCCGGTAAACAGACTGTCCTCTCTCCCCCTCCCAGATAGAGGAATGTTCCCGGTAAACAGACTGTCCTCTCCTCCCAGATAGAGGAATGTTCCCGGTAAACAGACTGTCCTCTCCCCCCAGATAGAGGAATGTTCCCGGTAAACAGACTGTCCTCTCCCCCCAGATAGAGGAATGTTCCCGGTAAACAGACTCCCCCAGATAGAGGAATGTTCCCGGTAAACAGACTGTCCTCTCCTCCCCAGCTATACTCTAAAAGTGTCGCACCCAGATAGGGGACTTTGGGAAGGTGACCATGGCGTTTGAGCTGGAGGTGTGTCTGCTGCACAGACCAGATAGAGGAGGTAAACAGACCCCCAGATAGAGGAATATTGATTACTACTGATCAGGTTACTGAGGTACATATTGATTACTACTGATCAGGTTATTGATGGTTAGTGAGGTACATATTGATTACTACTGATCAGGTTATTGATGGTTACTGAGGTACATATTGATTACTACTGATCGGGTTATTGATGGTTAGTGAGGTACATATTGATTACTACTGATCGGGTTATTGATGGTTACTGAGGTACATATTGATTACTACTGATCGGGTTATTGATGGTTACTGAGGTACATATTGATTACTACTGATCGGGTTATTGATGGTTACTGAGGTACATATTGATTACTACTGATTGGGTTATTGATGGTTACTGAGGTACATATTGATTACTACTGATCAGGTTACTGAGGTACATATTGATTACTACTGATCGGGTTATTGATGGTTACTGAGGTACATATTGATTACTACTGATCGGGTTATTGATGGTTACTGAGGTACATATTGATTACTACTGATCAGGTTATTGATGGTTAGTGAGGTACATATTGATTACTACTGATCGGGTTACTGAGGTACATATTGATTACTACTGATCGGGTTATTGATGGTTACTGAGGTACATATTGATTACTACTGATCGGGTTATTGATGGTTACTGAGGTACATATTGATTACTACTGATCGGGTTATTGATGGTTACTGAGGTACATATTGATTACTACTGATCAGGTTATTGATGGTTAGTGAGGTACATATTGATTACTACTGATCAGGTTATTGATGGTTACTGAGGTACATATTGATTACTACTGATCAGGTTATTGATGGTTAGTGAGGTACATATTGATTACTACTGATCGGGTTATTGATGGTTACTGAGGTACATATTGATTACTACTGATCGGGTTATTGATGGTTACTGAGGTACATATTGATTACTACTGATCGGGTTATTGATGGTTACTGAGGTACATATTGATTACTACTGATCGGGTTATTGATGGTTACTGAGGTACATATTGATTTGAGGTACATATTGACTACTGATCGGGTTATTGATGGTTACTGAGGTACATATTGATTACTACTGATCGGGTTATTGATGGTTACTGAGGTACATATTGATTACTACTGATCAGGTTACTGAGGTACATATTGATTACTACTGATCGGGTTATTGATGGTTACTGAGGTACATATTGATTACTACTGATCAGGTTATTGATGGTTACTGAGGTACATATTGATTACTACTGATCAGGTTATTGATGGTTACTGAGGTACATATTGATTACTACTGATCGGGTTATTGATGGTTACTGAGGTACATATTGATTACTACTGATCGGGTTATTGATGGTTACTGAGGTACATATTGATTACTACTGATCGGGTTATTGATGGTTACTGAGGTACATATTGATTACTACTGATCGGGTTATTGATGGTTACTGAGGTACATATTGATTACTACTGATCGGGTTATTGATGGTTACTGAGGTACATATTGATTACTACTGATCGGGTTATTGATGGTTACTGAGGTACATATTGATTACTACTGATCAGGTTACTGAGGTACATATTGATTACTACTGATCGGGTTATTGATGGTTACTGAGGTACATATTGATTACTACTGATCGGGTTATTGATGGTTACTGAGGTACATATTGATTACTACTGATCAGGTTATTGATGGTTAGTGACCAGCATCTTGCTGCCACAGTGGACCACCCTATTGATTAGTGATGTGTGTTGTAGGTTATTGATTACCGACACCCAGCAGGGATCACATTATTGATGATTGATGTGTGGTGGTGTGTGAGGAGATGTAGGGATCACGTTATTGATGATTGATGCTGTGTGTTGTAGGTGGTGTGTGTGAGGAGACAGCGGCTGAAGGGAGATTCCTGGGTTTACAAACACCTGGTGGAGGACATTCTCTCGACGTCCAGCATCTAGACGTCACTACTTCCTGCCGATGATGTCACATCCTGTCCACGTTCCAGCACCTAAAGCCAGTGTCTTAACTAATTCCATGTAGGGCAGAGTGTCTACAGGTTCACTCCTCCCTTATACTTAGTTAGGACCTCCCCTCACCTGGTTGTCTAGGACCTCCCCTCACCTGGTTGTCTAGGACCTCCCCTCACCTGGTTGTCTAGGACCTCCCCTCACCTGGTTGTCTAGGACCTCCCCCTCACCTGGTTGTCTAGGACCTCCCCCTCACCTGGTTGTCTAGGACCTCCCTTCACCTGGTTGTCTAGGACCTCCCCTCACCTGGTTGTCTAGGACCTCCCCTCACCTGGTTGTCTAGGACCTCACCTCACCTGGTTGTCTAGGATCTCCCCTCACCTGCAGGAAGGAGTTTTGAGGTATCGCGTTTTATTCCCTCCCCCACTGATTCAGTAGCAGGAAGGAGTTTTGAGGTGTTACGATATCATAGAGCCGTTTAGCGTCACAGAATACCAGTTTACTGATAGCATTAAAACAACGTTTGTTAGTTTGTACCAGGAACAGGATCCATATTTACTTGTTTCTCTATCATGTCTTTTACATTTGTAGGAGAAGTAGTTGTTTTAACTCTATTTTTGTCTGATTATATCTGTCTGTCTGTCTGTCTGTCTGTCTGTCTGTCTGTCTGTCTGTCTGTCTGTCTGTCTGTCTGTCTGAGATTTATTGTTAATAATTGTAAAGGATCAAAAATAAATGGAGTTTGTGTTCATGTTGACTTTTCCCTGAGAGAAACCAGATAGATAGATACTAGATAGGACTCACTGGGTAGATATATATTACACTAGATGGGACTCACTGTGTAGGAATATATTACACTAGATGGGACTCACTGGGTAGATATATATTACACTAGATAGGACTCGCTGGGTAGATGTATATTACACTAGATGGGACTCACTGTGTAGGAATATATTACACTAGATGGGACTCACTGTGTAGGAATATATTACACTAGATGGGACTCACTGTGTAGGAATATATTACACTAGATGGGACTCACTGTGTAGGAATATATTACACTAGATGGGACTCACTGTGTAGATATATATTACACTAGATGGGACTCACTGTGTAGGAATATATTAAACTAGATGGGACTCACTGTGTAGATATATATTAAACTAGATGGGACTCACTGTGTAGATATATATTACACTAGATAGGACTCACTGTGTAGATATATATTACACTAGATGGGACTCACTGTGTAGATATATATTACACTAGATAGGACTCACTGTGTAGATATATATTACACTAGATGGGACTCACTGGGTAGATATATATTACACTAGATAGGACTCACTGGGTAGATATATATTACACTAGATGGGACTCGCTGTGTAGATATATATTAAACTAGATGGGACTCACTGTGTAGATATATATTACACTAGATGGGACTCACTGTGTAGATATATATTACACTAGATGGGACTCACTGTGTAGATATATATTACACTAGATGGGACTCACTGTGTAGATATATATTACACTAGATGGGACTCGCTGTGTAGATATATATTACACTAGATGGGACTCACTGTGTAGATATATATTACACTAGATGGGCCTCACTGTGTAGATATATATTAAACTAGATGGGCCTCACTGTGTAGATATATATTACACTAGATGGGACTCACTGGGTAGATATATATTACACTAGATAGGACTCACTGTGTAGATATATATTACACTAGATGGGACTCACTGGGTAGATGTATATTAAACTAGATGGGACTCACTGGGTAGATATATATTACACTAGATGGGACTCACTGGGTAGATGTATATTAAACTAGATGGGACTCACTGTGTAGATATATATTACACTAGATGGGACTCACTGTGTAGGAATATATTACACTAGATGGGCCTCACTGTGTAGATATATATTAAACTAGATGGGGGTCACTGGGTAGATGTATATTAAACTAGATGGGACTCACTGGGTAGATATATATTACACTAGATGGGACTCTGTGTAGATATATATTACACTAGATGGGACTCATTGTGTAGATATATATTACACTAGATGGGACTCACTGTGTAGATATATATTAAACTAGATGGGACACACTGTATATATATATTACACTAGATGGGACTCACTGTGTAGATATATATTAAACTAGATGGGACACACTGTATATATATATTACACTAGATGGGACTCACTGTGTAGATATATATTAAACTAGATGGGACTCGCTGTGTAGATATATATTACACTAGATAGGACTCACTGTGTAGATATATATTACACTAGATAGGACTCACTGTGTAGATATATATTACACTAGATAGGACTCACTGTGTAGATATATATTAAACTAGATAGGACTCGCTGTGTAGATATATATTACACTAGATGGGCCTCACTGTGTAGATATATATTACACTAGATGGGCCTCACTGTGTAGGAATATATTACACTAGATGGGCCTCACTGTGTAGATATATATTAAACTAGATGGGGGTCACTGGGTAGATGTATATTAAACTAGATGGGACTCACTGTGTAGATATATATTAAACTAGATGGGGGTCACTGGGTAGATGTATATTAAACTAGATGGGAGTCACTGGGTAGATATTAAACTAGATGGGACTCGCTGTGTAGATATATATTACACTAGATGGGACTCACTGTGTAGATATAAATTACACTAGATGGGACTCACTGTGTAGATATATATTAAACTAGATGGGACTCACTGTATATATATATTACACTAGATGGGACTCACTGTATATATATATTACACTAGATGGGACTCACTGTGTAGATATATATTAAACTAGATGGGACTCACTGTGTAGATATATATTAAACTAGATGGGACTCACTGTATATATAAATTACACTAGATGGGACTCACTGTGTAGATATATATTACACTAGATGGGACTCACTAGATGGGACTAGTAGATATATATTACACTAGATGGGACTCACTGTGTAGATATATATTAAACTAGATGGGACACACTGTATATATATATTACACTAGATGGGACTCACTGTGTAGATATATATTAAACTAGATGGGACACACTGTATATATATATTACACTAGATGGGACTCACTGTGTAGATATATATTAAACTAGATGGGACACACTGTATATATATATTACACTAGATGGGACTCACTGTGTAGATATATATTAAACTAGATGGGACTCACTGTATATATATATTACACTAGATGGGACTCACTGTGTAGATATATATTAAACTAGATAGGAACCTAAAGGCTCTATAATGAGGATGGCTATAGTGTAATGTATTCACTAGGACCCTAAAGGCTGTGTCATGTATTCACTAGGAACCTAAAGGCTTTATAATGAGGATGGCTATAGTGTCATATATTCACTAGGAACCTAAAGGCTTTATAATGAGGATGGCTATAGTGTCATGTATTCACTAGGAACCTAAAGGCTCTATAATGAGGATGGCTATAGAGTAATGTATTCACTAGAACCCTAAAGGCTGTATAATGAGGATGGCTATAGTGTCATGTATTCACTAGGAACCTAAAGGCTCTATAATGAGGATGGCTATTGTGTCATGTATTCACTAGGACCCTAAAGGCTCTATAATGTCATGTATTCACTAGGAACCTAAAGGCTTTATAATGTCATGTATTCACTAGGACCCTAAAGGCTCTATAATGTCATGTCTTCACTAGGAACCTAAAGGCTCTGTAATGAGGATGGCTATAGTATAATGTATTCACTAGGAACCTAAAGGCTGTGTCATGTATTCACTAGGAACCTAAAGGCTCTATAATGAGGATGGCTATAGAGTCATGTATTCACTAGGACCCTAAAGGCTCTATAATGAGGATGGCTATAGAGTCATGTATTCACTAGGACCCTAAAGGCTCTATAATGAGGATGGCTATAATGTCATGTATTCACTAGGAACCTAAAGGCTTTATAATGTCATGTATTCACTAGGAACCTAAAGGCTCTGTAATGAGGATGGCTATAGTATAATGTATTCACTAGGAACCTAAAGGCTGTGTCATGTATTCACTAGGAACCTAAAGGCTCTGTAATGAGGATGGCTATAGTATAATGTATTCACTAGGAACCTAAAGGCTGTGTCAGGAACCTAAAGGCTCTATAATGAGGATGGCTATAGTATAATGTATTCACTAGGAACCTAAAGGCTGTGTCATGTATTCACTAGGAACCTAAAGGCTCTATAATGAGGATGGCTATAGAGTCATGTATTACATTTACATTACATTTAAGTCATTTAGCAGACGCTCTTATCCAGAGCGACTTACAAATTGGTGCATTCACCTTATGACATCCAGTGGAACAGTAGTGCATCTAAATCTTTTAAGGGGGGGGAGGGGTGAGAGGGATTACTTTATCCTATCCTAGGTATTCCTTAAAGAGGTGGGGTTTCAGGTGTCTCCGGAAGGTGGTGATTGACTCCGCTGTCCTGGCGTCGTGAGGGAGTTTGTTCCACCATTGGGGGGCCAGAGCAGCGAACAGTTTTGACTGGGCTGAGCGGGAACTGTACTTCCTCAGTGGTAGGGAGGCGAGCAGGCCAGAGGTGGATGAACGCAGTGCCCTTGTTTGGGTGTAGGGCCTGATCAGAGCCTGGAGGTACTGAGGTGCCGTTCCCCTCACAGCTCCGTAGGCAAGCACCATGGTCTTGTAGCGGATGCGAGCTTCAACTGGAAGCCAGTGGAGAGAGCGGAGGAGCGGGGTGACATGAGAGAACTTGGGAAGGTTGAACACCAGACGGGCTGCGGCGTTCTGGATGAGTTGTAGGGGTTTAATGACACAGGCAGGGAGCCCAGCCAACAGCGAGTTGCAGTAATCCAGACGGGAGATGACGAGTGCCTGGATTAGGACCTGCGCCGCTTCCTGTGTGAGGCAGGGTCGTACTCTGCGGATGTTGTAGAGCATGAACCTACAGGAACGGGCCACCACCTTGATGTTAGTTGAGAACGACAGGGTGTTGTCCAGGATCACGCCAAGGTTCTTAGCGCTCTGGGAGGAGGACACAATGGAGTTGTCAACCGTGATGGCGAGATCATGGAACGGGCAGTCCTTCCCCGGGAGGAAGAGCAGCTCCGTCTTGCCGAGGTTCAGCTTGAGGTGGTGATCCGTCATCCACACTGATATGTCTGCCAGACATGCAGAGATGCGATTCGCCACCTGGTCATCAGAAGGGGGAAAGGAGAAGATTAATTGTGTGTCGTCTGCATAGCAATGATAGGAGAGACCATGTGAGGTTATGACAGAGCCAAGTGACTTGGTGTATAGCGAGAATAGGAGAGGGCCTAGAACAGAGCCCTGGGGGACACCAGTGGTGAGAGCACGTGGTGTGGAGACGGATTCTCGCCACGCCACCTGGTAGGAGCGACCTGTCAGGTAGGACGCAATCCAAGCGTGGGCCGCGCCGGAGATGCCCAACTCGGAGAGGGTGGAGAGGAGGATCTGATGGTTCACAGTATCGAAGGCAGCCGATAGGTCTAGAAGGATGAGAGCAGAGGAGAGAGAGTTAGCTTTAGCAGTGCGGAGCGCCTCCGTGATACAGAGAAGAGGAGTCTCAGTTGAATGACTAGTCTTGAAACCTGACTGATTTGGATCAAGAAGGTCATTCTGAGAGAGATAGCGGGAGAGCTGGCCAAGGACGGCACGTTCAAGAGTTTTGGAGAGAAAAGAAAGAAGGGATACTGGTCTGTAGTTGTTGACATCGGAGGGATCGAGTGTAGGTTTTTTCAGAAGGGGTGCAACTCTCGCTCTCTTGAAGACTGAAGGGACGTAGGCAGCGGTCAGGGATGAGTTGATGAGCGAGGTGAGGTAAGGGAGAAGGTCACCGGAAATGGTCTGGAGAAGAGAGGAGGGGATAGGGTCAAGCGGGCAGGTTGTTGGGTGGCCGGCCGTCACAAGACGCGAGATTTCATCTGGAGAGAGAGGGGAGAAAGAGGTCAGAGCACAGGGTAGGGCAGGGTGAGCAGAACCAGCGGTGTCGTTTGACTTAGCAAACGAGGATCGGATGTCGTCGACCTTCTTTTCAAAATGGTTGACGAAGTCATCTGCAGAGAGGGAGGAGGGGGAGGAGGATTCAGGAGGGAGGAGAAGGTTGCAAAGAGCTTCCTAGGGTTAGAGGCAGATGCTTGGAATTTAGAGTGGTAGAAAGTGGCTTTAGCAGCAGAGAGAGAAGAGGAAAATGTAGAGAGGAGGGAGTGAAAGGATGTCAGGTCCGCAGGGAGGCGAGTTTTCCTCCATTTCCGCTCGGCTGCCCGGAGCCCTGTTCTGTGAGCTCCCAATGAGTCGTCGAGCCACGGAGCGGGAGGGGAGGACCGAGCCGGCCTGGAGGATAGGGGACATAGAGAGTCAAAGGATGCAGAAAGGGAGGAGAGGAGGGTTGAGGAGGCAGAATCAGGAGATAGGTTGGAGAAGGTTTGAGCAGAGGGAAGAGATGATAGGATGGAAGAGGACAGAGTAGCGGGGGAGAGAGAGCGAAGGTTGGGACGGCGCGATACCATCCGAGTAGGGGCAGTGTGGGAAGTGTTGGATGAGAGCGAGAGGGAAAAGGATACAAGGTAGTGGTCGGAGACTTGGAGGGGAGTTGCAATGAGGTTAGTGGAAGAACAGCATCTAGTAAAGATGAGGTCGAGCGTATTACCTGCCTTGTGAGTAGGGGGGGGAGGTGAGAGGGTGAGGTCAAAAGAGGAGAGGAGTGGAAAGAAGGAGGCAGAGAGGAATGAGTCAAAGGTAGACGTGGGGAGGTTAAAGTCGCCCAGAACTGTGAGAGGTGAGCCGTCCTCAGGAAAGGAGCTTAAAGGCTGTGTAATGAGGATGGCTATAGTGTCATGTATTCACTAGGAACCTAAAGGCTCTATAATGAGGATGGCTATAGTGTCATATATTCACTAGGAACCTAAAGGCTCTATAATGAGGATGGCTATAGTGTAATGTATTCACTAGGAACCTAAAGGCTCTATAATGATGATGGCTATAGTGTCATGTATTCACTAGGATCCTAAAGGCTCTATAATGAGGATAGCTATAGTGTAATGTATTCACTAGGAACCTAAAGGCTTTATAATGAGGATGGCTATAGTGTAATGTATTCACTAGGACCCTAAAGGCTGTATAATGAGGATGGCTATAGTGTAATGTATTCACTAGGAACCTAAAGGCTCTATAATGAGGATGGCTATAGAGTAATGTATTCACTAGGACCCTAAAGGCTATATAATGAGGATGGCTATTGTGTCATGTATTCACTAGGACCCTAAAGGCTCTATAATGTCATGTATTCACTAGGACCCTAAAGGCTCTATAATGTCATGTATTCACTAGGAACCTAAAGGCTCTGTAATGAGGATGGCTATAGTATAATGTATTCACTAGGAACCTAAAGGCTGTGTCATGTATTCACTAGGAACCTAAAGGCTCTATAATGAGGATGGCTATAGTATAATGTATTCACTACGAACCTAAAGGCTCTATAATGAGGATGGCTATAGTGTCATGTATTCACTAGGAACCTAAAGGCTCTATAATGAGGATGGCTATAGTGTCATGTATTCACTAGGAACCTAAAGGCTCTATAATGAGGATGGCTATAGAGTCATGTATTCACTAGGAACCTAAAGGCTCTGTAATGAGGATGGCTATAGTATAATGTATTCACTAGGAACCTAAAGGCTGTGTCATGTATTCACTAGGAACCTAAAGGCTCTATAATGAGGATGGCTATAGAGTCATGTATTCACTAGGACCCTAAAGGCTCTATAATGAGGATGGCTATAGTGTCATGTATTCACTAGGAACCTAAAGGCTTTATAATGAGGATGGCTATAATGTCATGTATTCACTAGGAACCTAAAGGCTTTATAATGTCATGTATTCACTAGGAACCTAAAGGCTCTATAATGTCATGTATTCACTAGGAACCTAAAGGCTCTGTAATGAGGATGGCTATAGTATAATGTATTCACTAGGAACCTAAAGGCTGTGTCATGTATTCACTAGGAACCTAAAGGCTCTATAATGAGGATGGCTATAGAGTCATGTCTTACATTTACATTACATTTAAGTCATTTAGCAGACGCTCTTATCCAGAGCGACTTACAAATTGGTGCATTCACCTTATGACATCCAGTGGAACAGTAGTGCATCTAAATCTTTTAAGGGGGGGGAGGGGTGAGAGGGATTACTTTATCCTATCCTAGGTATTCCTTAAAGAGGTGGGGTTTCAGGTGTCTCCGGAAGGTGGTGATTGACTCCGCTGTCCTGGCGTCGTGAGGGAGTTTGTTCCACCATTGGGGGGCCAGAGCAGCGAACAGTTTTGACTGGGCTGAGCGGGAACTGTACTTCCTCAGTGGTAGGGAGGCGAGCAGGCCAGAGGTGGATGAACGCAGTGCCCTTGTTTGGGTGTAGGGCCTGATCAGAGCCTGGAGGTACTGAGGTGCCGTTCCCCTCACAGCTCCGTAGGCAAGCACCATGGTCTTGTAGCGGATGCGAGCTTCAACTGGAAGCCAGTGGAGAGAGCGGAGGAGCGGGGTGACGTGAGAGAACTTGGGAAGGTTGAACACCAGACGGGCTGCGGCGTTCTGGATGAGTTGTAGGGGTTTAATGGCACAGGCATGGGGGAGCCCAGCCAACAGCGAGTTGCAGTAATCCAGACGGGAGATGACGAGTGCCTGGATTAGGACCTGCGCCGCTTCCTGTGTGAGGCAGGGTCGTACTCTGCGGATGTTGTAGAGCATGAACCTACAGGAACGGGCCACCGCCTTGATGTTAGTTGAGAACGACAGGGTGTTGTCCAGGATCACGCCAAGGTTCTTAGCGCTCTGGGAGGAGGACACAATGGAGTTGTCAACCGTGATGGCGAGATCATGGAACGGGCAGTCCTTCCCCGGGAGGAAGAGCAGCTCCGTCTTGCCGAGGTTCAGCTTGAGGTGGTGATCCGTCATCCACACTGATATGTCTGCCAGACATGCAGAGATGCGATTCGCCACCTGGTCATCAGAAGGGGGAAAGGAGAAGATTAATTGTGTGTCGTCTGCATAGCAATGATAGGAGAGACCATGTGAGGTTATGACAGAGCCAAGTGACTTGGTGTATAGCGAGAATAGGAGAGGGCCTAGAACAGAGCCCTGGGGACACCAGTGGTGAGAGCACGTGGTGTGGAGACGGATTCTCGCCACGCCACCTGGTAGGAGCGACCTGTCAGGTAGGACGCAATCCAAGCGTGGGCCGTGCCGGAGATGCCCAACTCGGAGAGGGTGGAGAGGAGGATCTGATGGTTCACAGTATCGAAGGCAGCCGACTCTCCTGTCCAGGTCTAGAAGGATGAGAGCAGAGGAGAGAGAGTTAGCTTTAGCAGTGCGGAGCGCCTCCGTGATACAGAGAAGAGGAGTCTCAGTTGAATGACTAGTCTTGAAACCTGACTGATTTGGATCAAGAAGGTCATTCTGAGAGAGATAGCGGGAGAGCTGGCCAAGGACGGCACGTTCAAGAGTTTTGGAGAGAAAAGAAAGAAGGGATACTGGTCTGTAGTTGTTGACATCGGAGGGATCGAGTGTAGGTTTTTCAGAAGGGGTGCAACTCTCGCTCTCTTGAAGACGGAAGGGACGTAGGCAGCGGTCAGGGATGAGTTGATGAGCGAGGTGAGGTAAGGGAGAAGGTCACCGGAAATGGTCTGGAGAAGAGAGGAGGGGATAGGGTCAAGCGGGCAGGTTGTTGGGTGGCCGGCCGTCACACAAGACGCGAGATTTCATCTGAGAGAGAGGGGAGAAAGAGGTCAGAGCACAGGGTAGGGCAGTGTGAGCAGAACCAGCGGTGTCGTTTGACTTAGCAAACGAGGATCGGATGTCGTCGACCTTCTTTTCAAAATGGTTGACGAAGTCATCTGCAGAGAGGGAGGAGGAGGATTCAGGAGGGAGGAGAAGGTTGCAAAGAGCTTCCTAGGGTTAGAGGCAGATGCTTGGAATTTAGAGTGGTAGAAAGTGGCTTTAGCAGCAGAGAGAGAAGAGGAAAATGTAGAGAGGAGGGAGTGAAAGGATGTCAGGTCCGCAGGGAGGCAGTTTTCCTCCATTTCCGCTCGGCTGCCCGGAGCCCTGTTCTGTGAGCTCGCAATGAGTCGTCGAGCCACGGAGCGGGAGGGGAGGACCGAGCCGGCCTGGAGGATAGGGGACATAGAGAGTCAAAGGATGCAGAAAGGGAGGAGAGGAGGGTTGAGGAGGCAGAATCAGGAGATAGGTTGGAGAAGGTTTGAGCAGAGGGAAGAGATGATAGGATGGAAGAGGATTCTTTAGCGGGGGAGAGAGAGCGAAGGTTGGGACGGCGCGATACCATCCGAGTAGGGGCAGTGTGGGAAGTGTTGGATGAGAGCGAGAGGGAAAAGGATACAAGGTAGTGGTCGGAGACTTGGAGGGGAGTTGCAATGAGGTTAGTGGAAGAACAGCATCTAGTAAAGATGAGGTCGAGCGTATTTCCTGCCTTGTGAGTAGGGGGGGAAGGTGAGAGGGTGAGGTCAAAAGAGGAGAGGAGTGGAAAGAAGGAGGCAGAGAGGAATGAGTCAAAGGTAGACGTGGGGAGGTTAAAGTCGCCCAGAACTGTGAGAGGTGAGCCGTCCTCAGGAAAGGAGCTTAAAGGCTGTGTAATGAGGATGGCTATAGTGTCATGTATTCACTAGGAACCTAAAGGCTCTATAATGAGGATGGCTATAGTGTCATATATTCACTAGGAACCTAAAGGCTCTATAATGAGGGTGGCTATAGTGTCATGTATTCACTAGGCACCTAAAGGCTCTATAATGAGGATGGCTATAGTGTCATATATTCACTAGGAACCTAAAGGCTCTATAATGAGGATGGCTATAGTGTAATGTATTCACTAGGAACCTAAAGGCTGTGTAATGAGGATGGCTATAGTGTAATGTATTCACTAGGAACTTAAAGGCTCTATAATGAGGATGTCTATAGTGTAATGTATTCACTAGGAACCTAAAGGCTGTGTAATGTATTCACTAGGACCCTAAAGGCTCTATAATGAGGATGGCCATAGTCTATAAAGGTGACCAGAGGTGTATTCACTAGGACCCTAAAGGGGAGGGAACTTCCTGAATTTGTCCAATAGAAACTCTTGTTTTTGTTCCTACTTTTTTTTTGCTTCTGTTGCAAAACGTTTTTCTACAGTGTGCTCTAATGAACACATCCCAGTTGTTTGTTCTGAGATCTCCTTGGTCTCACAGCAGGGGGTGAGGAGGGGGAGTGGGGGTGAGAACCTTAATGGAAGGGTGAGATGGTCATTTAGGGTGGGGTGGTGACTGCCCCCCCCCTCCCCCCCAGCTGTGATAATGACTCCTGCTGGTTGGGGGGTAGAGGTGTGTGTGTGTACGCTCCAGGGGCAGGGGGCACCAGCAGTAACAGACGCTACCTGTCACCTGCCTAAACTTAAGAGATGATTCTCCACTCCTCTCTCTGTGCTCTCTCTCTCTCTCTTCACCCTCTGTCTGTCTCTCTCTCTCTCTCTCTCTCTCTCTCTCTCTCTCTCTCTCTTCTCTCTCTCTCTCTCTCTCTTCACCCTCTCTCTCTTCACCCTCTCTCTCTCTCTCTCTCTCTCTTCACCCTCTGTCTCTCTCTCTCTCTTCACCCTCTCTCTCTCTCTTCGCCCTCTGTCTCTCTCTCTCTTCGCCCTCTGTCTCTCTCTCTCTCTCTCTTTCTCTCTCTTCTCCCTCTGTCTCTCTGTCTCTCTCTCTCTGTCTCTCTCTCTCTCTCTGTCTCTCTTTCTCTCTCTTCTCCCTCTGTCTCTCTCTCTCTCTCTCTCTGTCTTTCTTCTCCCTCTGTCTCTCTCTCTGTCTCTCTTCTCCCTCTGTCTCTCTGTCTCTCTCTCTCTCTCTGTCTCTCTCTCTCTCTTCTCCCTCTGTCTCTCTCTCTCTCTCTCTCTCTCTCTCTCTCTCTGTCTCTGTCTCTCTCTCTGTCTCTCTTCTCCCTCTGTCTCTCTCTCTCTCTCTCTCTCTTCTCCCTCTGTCTCTCTTTACACAATGAGCCTAATTCTGATTCCACGATGTTCCTGACACCAGTCCATTACTCTTATATCCAGGCAGTGAAATCTATGGGGTCACACATCGGGGAGAAGGGCAGAGTATATACATACCTGCTGTCACAGAAGACATTATGGCACAGCTGCAAAGAAGGGTCCTCTATCCACCTCTATGGGCTGGTCTTTATATTCTCCTGTCCAGCATGCAGCCCTCTATCCACCTCTATGGGCTGGTCTTTCTCTCTACTCTCCTGTCCAGCCCTCTATCCACCTCTATGGGCTAGTCTTTCTCTCTAATCTCCTGTCCAGCCCTCTATCCACCTCTATGGGATAGTCTTTCTCTCTACTCTCCTGTCCAGCCCTCTATCCACCTCTATGGGCTAGTCTTTCTCTCTAATCTCCTGTCCAGCCCTCTATCCACCTCTATGGGCTAGTCTTTCTCTCTAATCTCCTGTCCAGTCTGTGGACCTATATCCACCTCTATGAGCTAGTCTTTCTCTATATTCTCCTGTCCAGCCCTCTATCCACCTCTATGGGCTAGTCTTTCTCTCTCCTGTCCAGCAGGTAGCCCTCTATCCACCTCTATGGGCTAGTCTCTCTCTCTACTCTCCTGTCCAGTCTGTGGCCCTCTATCCACCTCTATGAGCTAGTCTTTCTCTCTCCTGTCCAGCATGTAGCCCTCTATCCACCTCTATGGGCTAGTCTTTCTCTCTACTCTCCTGTCCAGCATGTAGCCCTCTACCCACCTCTATGTGCTAGTCTCTCTTTCTCCTCTCATGTCCAGCCCTCTATCCACCTCTATGGGCTAGTCTTTCTCTCTAATCTCCTGTCCAGCATGTAGCCCTCTATCCACCTCTATGTGTCACATGTCTTGCCCATCCTACAAAGAAGACCAATCAACCAATCCAGGCTCTTTACTGGTGACAACCAGTATGTTGAAAGATGCTCATTAGACGGCCTAGCTTTCACCTGGTTGAGATGCTCATTAGACGGCCTAGCTTTCACCTGGGTCAGGCAGTTTTTGAGAGGAGGACAGACTTGAATTGTCAACTGAGCCTGTGTATCTAACAGCTATAGTTTAATCTAATGACAACAGGTGGCCCTCTTCATTCAGACAGACTCTCCATTTGGACAAACGGTGAGCAGCTATTCACTTCTTCCGATGATGTAGCGCAGGCCTGGGTGTCACCCCACCCCCCATCCCCACCAAACACAGCTGATTAATTAATTAAACCATTCTAAACTGAAGATCAGGTGATTATTGGAGTCAGGTGTGTTATCTGGGGCAGAAGTGCCCAGGCCTGGTGTATTGTGTATTTGCAAAGTAAACACCACGTTTAAGCCCAAGCCGACAGAAACTAAGGGGGCGGTTGAACCTCTTGTGTGTGTTTTTTTTAGTTCATTAGGATCTCCGTTAACTGTTACACATTTAAAATAGATGGGGAGTACAGAACAATTAAACAAGAACGACGTAACATTTTAAAAATAAGTTTTTCTTCCAGAGGTTAGAGCGGGAGTTTGAAACAAGATGAAGATTGTACTGGCCGTGGCTCTCGTCCTGCTGTATGTCTGTGAGTAAAACAACAGGACCCATAACACTCTGGTCAAAACAAATACGATGCCCCCAGCTAACAACAAATGTTCCCACACCTTTAGAGATAGTTCCCTTAAGTCATGTTTACATAGGAATGTACCCAGTACAGACCTAACCTACCCTCTCCTACCTTACCTGCCTACCCAATACTTACCTAACCTACCCTCTCCTACCTTACCTGCCTATCCAGTACTTACCTTATCTGCCTACCCAGTACAGACCTAACCTACCCTCTCCTACCTTACCTGCCTACCCAGTACTCACCTAACCTACCCTCTCCTACCTTACCTGCCTACCCAGTACTCACCTAACCTACCCTCTCCTACCTTATCTGCCTACCCACTACTTACCTAACCTACCCTCTCCTGCCTACCCAGTACTAACCTACCCTCTCCTACCTTATCTGCCTACCCAGTACTTACCTACCCTCTCCTACCTTATCTGCCTACCCAGTACTCACCTAACCTACCCTCTCCTACCTTACCTGCCTATCCAGTACTTACATAACCTACCCTCTCCTACCTTATCTGCCTACCCAGTACTAACCTACCCTCTCCTACCTTATCTGCCTACCCACTACTTACCTACCCTCTCCTACCTTATCTGCCTACCCAGTACTTACCTAACCTACCTTATCTGCCTACCCAGTACAGACCTAACCTACCCTCTCCTACCTTATCTGCCTACCCAGTACAGACCTAACCTACCCTCTCCTACCTTATCTGCCTACCCAGTACTTAGCTAACCTACCCTCTCCTACCTTATCTGCCTACCCAATACTCACCTAACCTACCCTCTCCTACCTTATCTGCCTACCCAGTACTAACCTACCCTCTCCTACCTTATTTGCCTACCCAGTACTTACCTAACCTACCCTCTCCTACCTTATCTGCCTATCCAGTACTTACATAACCTACCCTCTCCTACCTTATCTGCCTACCCAGTACTAACCTACCCTCTCCTACCTTATCTGCCTACCCACTACTTACCTACCCTCTCCTACCTTATCTGCCTACCCAGTACTTACCTAACCTACCTTATCTGCCTACCCAGTACAGACCTAACCTACCCTCTCCTACCTTATCTGCCTACCCAGTACAGACCTAACCTACCCTCTCCTACCTTATCTGCCTACCCAGTACTTAGCTAACCTACCCTCTCCTACCTTATACCCTCTCCTACCTTATCTGCCTACCCAATACTCACCTAACCTACCCTCTCCTACCTTATCTGCCTACCCAGTACTAACCTACCCTCTCCTACCTTATTTGCCTACCCAGTACTTACCTAACCTACCCTCTCCTACCTTATCTGCCTACCCAGTACTTACCTAACCTACCCTCTCCTACCTTATCTGCCTACCCAGTACTTACATAACCTACCTTATCTGCCTACCCAGTACTAACCTACCCTCTCCTACCTTATCTGCCTACCCAGTACTCACCTTACCTACCCTCTCCTACCTTATCTGCCTACCCAGTACTCACCTAACCTACCCTCTCCTACCTTATCTGCCTACCCAGTACTAACCTACCCTCTCCTACCTTATCTGCCTACCCAGTACTTACCTAACTTAGCACCACCTGGTGCGCTAACCAAAATACAGGGGCTGGTCCTCCCAGGTCTTAGTGTGTATAGACAGTAAATACTACGGGTATATGTATGTCCGCAGGCCTCTTGCCTAAGCGCCTTCCCCCCCGGGACGAAAACAGAATACAATGTCAATAATCAAAAATACACTGCGTCAACCAACAACCAACTAATCAGCTCTCTCAGCCACAACCAACACAGGACATGCTAATCAGCTCTCTCAGCCACAACCAACACAGGACATGCTAATCAGCTCTCTCAGCCACAACCAACACAGGACATGCTAATCAGCTCTCTCAGCCACAACCAACACAGGACATGCTAATCAGCTCTCTCTCTCAGTAACAACCAACACAGGACATGCTAATCAGCTCTCTCTCTCAGCAACAACCAACACAGGACATGCTAATCAGCTCTCTCTCTCAGCCACAACCAACACAGGACATGCTAATCAGCTCTCTCTCTCAGTAACAACCAACACAGGACATGCTAATCAGCTCTCTCTCTCAACAATCAACACAGGGTGCTCTCTCTCTCAGTAACAACCAACACAGGACAGTTCATTGGATACTATCACTACGGGGTGTGCTGTGCAGACCAGTTCATTGGATACTATCACTACGGGTGTGTGCTGTGCAGACCAGTTCATTGGATACTATCACTACGGGTGTGTGCTGTGCAGACCAGTTCATTGGATACTATGACTACGGGTGTGTGCTGTGCAGACCAGTTCATTGGACTATCACTACGGTGCTGCTGTGCAGACCAGTTCATTGGATACTATCACTACGGGTGTGTGCTGTGCAGACCAGTTCATTGATACTATAATCAGCGGGTGTGTGCCACTGCAGACCAGTTCATTGGATACTATCACTACGGGTGTGTGCAGTGCAGACCAGTTCATTGGCTACGGGTGCTGTCACAGACCAGTTCATTGGATACTATCACACGGGTGTGTGTGTGCAGACCAGTTCAGGGTTACTATGACTACGGGTGTGAACATCAGACCAGTTCATTGGTGACATGACTACGGGTGTTCTTGCAGACCAGTTCATTGGTTACTATGGGTGTGTGCTGTGCAGACCAGTTCATTGATACTACACTACGGGTGGTGCTGTGCAGACCAGTTCATTGACATCACAAACGGGTGTTGCTGTGCAGACCAGTTCATTGGTTACTATGACTACGGGTGTGTGCTGTGCAGACCAGAGATCACTAGGTGTGTGCTGTGCAGAACATCAGTTCATTGGATACACTACGGGTGACATCACAAGACCAGTTCATTTACTACCAATGATTGTTAGGGAGGAGGATAGAACTAGTGCTGTGAACATCAGGGACCAGTTCATTGGATACTATCACTACGGGTTGCTTGCAGACCATTGATTCATTACGGGAGGGGAGGGATCACTGCGGGTGTGTGCTGTGCAGACCAGTTCATTGGATACATTCCGAAGGCCGCATAGCCTTAAATACAGGTTCTTTCCACTGCAGATGATTGTTAGGGAGGGGGAGGGAGAACTAGACGCTCGAACGTCAAGGGAACGTTCGGGTGACATCACAAACGAGTTCTTTCTACCAACGATTGTTAGGGAGGGGGAGGGAGAACTAGACGCTGGAACATCAAGGGAATGTTCGGGTGACATCACAAACGAGTTCTTTCTACCAACGATTGTTAGGGAGGGGGGAGGGAGAACTAGACGCTGGAACATCAAGGGAATGTTCTGGGTGACATCACAAACGAGTTCTTTCTACCAACGATTGTTAGGGAGGGGGGAGGGAGAACTAGACGCTGGAACATCAAGGGAATGTTCGGGTGACATCACAAACGGGTTCTTTCTACCAACGATTGTTAGCTGGGGCCTCAACAACTATTGAAGCATGTGCCCCCCACCCACTACTCTCTGCTGTGTAAATGTTAACCCTTCACCTCTCTCTCCTCCCCTCAGGGCTTCAGAATGCCCACAGGTCTGACGTCACCCAACAAGGAAGTGTTTGTGATCAGGTCAGTCTATAATGTACTGGGGGGATGTGTTTGTGATCAGGTCAGTCTATAATGTACTGGTGGGGGGATGTGTTTGTGATCAGGTCAGTCTATAATGTACTGGGGGGGGGGAGTGTTTGTGATCAGGTCAGTCTATAATGTACTGGGGGAAGTGTTTGTGATCAGGTCAGTCTATAATGTACTGGGGGGATGTGTTTGTGATCAGGTCAGTCTATAATGTACTGGGGGGATGTGTTTGTGATCAGGTCAGTCTATAATGTACTGGGGGGATGTGTTTGTGATCAGGTCGTGTTTGTATAATGTACGTTGAAGGGGGATTTTTTGTGATCAGGTCAGTCTATAATGTACTGGGGGATGTGTTTGTGATCAGGTCAGTCTATAATGTACTGGGGGAGTGTTTGTGATCAGGTCAGTCTATAATGTACTCGGGGGATGTGTTTGTGATCAGGTCAGTCTATAATGTACTGGGGGAGTGTTTGTGATCAGGTCAGTCTATAATGTACTGGGGGAGTGTTTGTGATCAGGTCAGTCTATAATGTACTGGGTGGAAGTGTTTGTGATCAGGTCAGTCTATAATGTACTGGGGGGATGTGTTTGCTGATCATGACTCAGTCTATAATGTACTGGGGGGATGTGTTTGTGATCAGGGAGTCAAAATGTGTTTGTGATCAGGGTCTATAATGGGGATGTGTTGAACGGATCAGGTCAAGTCTATAATGTACTGGGGGAAAATTGGATCAGGTGATCGGACCCAAAATGTACTGGGGGGATGTGTTTGTGATCAGGTTCAGTCTATAATGTACTGGGGGATGCTTTGTGATCAGGTCAGTCTATAATGTACTGGGGGGATGTGTTTGTGATCAGGTCAGTCTATAATGTACTGGGGGATTTGTTTGTGATCAGGTCAGTCTATAATGTACTGGGGCATGTTTTGTGATCAGGTCAGTCTATAATGTACTGGGGGGGGATGTGTTTTGATCAGGTCAGTCTATAATCTACTTGTTTGTGATCATTTTGTCTATAATGTACTGGGGGGGTCATTTCAGTCGTCTATAATGTACTGGCCAGGAAAATTGTACGTTCATATCGTGTTATAATGCACGTTGAAGATGGGGACCATTTTTGTTGTAGATGGGCTGAAATATTCAAGACTGGGGAAAAGATCAAGAAAATGGAAATAAATATCCTTTGTCCACTTCAAGCAATTGTTAACGATAAGACCGAGCATTCAACTCCCACAGGTTTCAAGACTGGGGGAAGTAACTCATCTTCTGTCCATTTTCCAGGCTCTTCCTCTGGCCATTTCCAGGCTCCTCATCTCCCTCTCTCGGTCTACTCCTGGCTGGTCTCTGTGATGGTTAAACTCCTCTTCTCCTCTCTGACCCTCATCTCCTCCTCCCTGGATGATACACTGTCCTGCTCCTGCTTGCCGGGCCCTGCTGTATCGCCACCTTGTCTCTGTCTGTGCTAGTGTCCTGTCTCCGTGTAGTTATCTATATGGTTCACCTAGTGTTGGTGCTCTGTGCTCTGGCAGTGCTCGCCATCATGACTCCACACAAAATGGCCGCTTGAACGGACCCAAAATGGCCGAACGTGAAAGACCCAAAATGGCCGACGGAACGGACATCGGACCCAACAATGGACGTGAACGGACCCAAAATGGCCGACGTGTAACGGACCCAAAATGCTAATTATTTTGTTTGCCACTGCTGTGACCAAACGTTGTAGTGACCAACTGAAACTAGCTTCCGAGACTCGGACAGATCTGGGATCAGTGTTGGGTTGCTTCACAGCGAGGCCGAGGGCATCGTGTTCTGAAATACAGTTGATCAGTGTTTTTATTTGTTAAAGAATAAAGTCCCTTTGTAAATAAGTCCCTTTAGCATGTTTTGGTGAACTTTAGTCCCCATCATTTAATAAAGTCAATGTGTTTTAAACTAATTTTTTGGGGGGATTGTAACGTTTACACCTGGAAACTGTGAAAACTGAGTTGTTTGATTGTTGTGTGTTTTTTTTTTTTTGTTGCTGTGAGCTGACTGAGACACAGAAATACTAGAATACACAAATTGGACTACTCTCTCTCCCTTCATTCTTCACCCAAACTTCCGGTTACTAGTCCAACGTTCTAACCACTAGGCTACCCTGCCGCCAATTAAGAGACTAAGGCAGCTTTTTACACAGGCAGTCTTTTGACCAATAATATCAGCTCTGGAAAAATATCTGATGTGATTTGTCAAAAGACCAATTAGTGGGGGGAACAAAAATATATGAGACTTGGGCTACCTGTGTAAACGCTGCCTAATCCTAAAATCAGATTATGTTTTGTCAACTCTGCACCTTTTTATTTAAAGGGGAAATCTTTCTACGTACATTGTTTAGTTTAAAAAAAAAACTTTTAAATGAATGATATACACTGAGTGTAAAAAAACATTAGGAACACCTTCCTATTATTGAGCTGCATTTCCTTCAGTCCTCACAGCATTCATACTGAGAAACTTTGCCATTTCTTCAAACAATCACCTTTTTATTTAATATGGATTTTTAATCATTGCAATAATGAAGCTAGTCGACCACACACTCTAAGTGTGTTGCCGGGAGCTTAACCTTTACAGATAGTGCAGAGTTCTTATTTCGTAGATCAAGAAATGCTTAGTCATGGCTGGTTCCACCCCTACCATGCAGATCCGGGTGGGGCGGCGACGACACAATAATAGAGCAAAGTACAGAGATCCTTGATGAAACCTGCTCCAGAGCACTCAGGACCTCAGACTGGGGCGAAGGTTCACCTTCCAACAGGACAACGACCCAAAAGCACACAGCCAAGACAATGCAGGGGTGGCTTCGGGACAAGTCTCTGAATGTCCAGAAGAGGCCCAGCCAGAGCCTAGACCTGAACCCGATCGAACATCTCTGTAGAGACCTGAAAATAGCTGTGCAGCGACGCTCCCCATCCAACCTGACAGCGCTTGAGAGGATCTGCAGAGAAGAATGGGAGAAACTCCCCAAATACAGGTGTGCCAAGCTTGTAGCGTCATACCCAAGAAGACTCAAGGCTGTAATCGCTGCCAAAGGTGCTTCAACAACGTACTGAGTAAAGGGTCTGAATACTTATGTAAATGTACTGTTTCATTTTTGTTTATTTGATACATTTGCAATAATTTCTAAACCTGTTTTTGCTTTGTCATTATGGGATATTGTGATGGAAAGTACCCACTTGGCATATTTTAGTAAAAGTAAAAGATGCCTTAATAGAAAATTATTAAAGTTGAAAGTCACCCAGTAAAATACTACTTGAGTAAAAGTATTTTGGTTTTTAAATATACTTAAGTATAAAAAAATAAAAGTATTATAAATCATTTTAAATTCCTTATTAATCAAACCAGATAAGAGTGTGAATTGGACCGTTTTCCTGTCCTGCTCAACATTCTAAATGTAACGCGTGCTTTTGGGTGTCAGGGAAAATATATGGAGTAAAAAAGTATGTTATTTACTTTAGGAATGTAGTGAAGTAAAAGTTGTCGAAAATATAAATAGTAAAGTACAGATTTAACGAATTAAGTACTTTATTTATACTTAAGGACTTTACACCACTGATTATGGCGTATTGTGTGGAGATAAGGTCAAATGGAGACACCAGGACTCATTAAGGATCAGGTCAAATGGAGACACCAGGACTCATTAAGGATCAGGTCAAATGGAGACACCAGGACTCATTAAGGATCAGGTCAAATGGAGACACCAGGACTCATTAAGGATCAGGTCAAATGGAGACACCAGGACTCATTAAGGATCAGGTCAAATGGAGACACCATTAAGGACCAGGACTCATTAAGGATCAGGTCAAATGGAGACACCAGGACTCATTAAGGATCAGGTCAAATGGAGACACCAGGACTCATTAAGGATCAGGTCAAATGGAGACACCGGGACTCATTAAGGATCAGGTCAAATGGTGTTGACACCAGGACTCATTAAGGATCAGGTCAAATGGAGACACCAGGACTCATTATGGATCAGGTCAAATGGAGACACCAGGACTCATTCAGGATCAGGTCAAATGGAGACACCAGGACTCATTCAGGATCAGGTCAAATGGAGACACCAGGACTCATTAAGGATCAGGTCAAATGGAGACACCAGGACTCATTAAGGATCAGGTCAAATGGAGACACCAGGACTCATTAAATCAGGTCAAATGGAGACACCAGGACTCATTAAGGATCAGGTCAAATGGTGTTGACACCAGGACTCATTAAATCAGGTCAAATGGAGACACCAGGACTCATTAAGGATCAGGTCAAATGGAGTTGACACCAGGACTCATTAAGGATCAGGTCAAATGGAGACACCAGGACTCATTAAGGATCAGGTCAAATGGAGACACCAGGACTCATTAAATCAGGTCAAATGGAGACACCAGGACTCATTAAGGATCAGGTCAAATGGAGACACCAGGACTCATTAAGGATCAGGTAAATGGAGACACCAGGACTCATTAAGGATCAGGTCAAATGGAGACACCATTTGTGTGGGACTCATTCTGTGATGGTGTGTGGGTGTGGGTGTCTGTGTGAGAGTGTGTGTGTCAAATGTGTCCACAGTGTGTGTGTGTGAGCTTGGATTAGAGCTGGATCAGAGTCTCCTTGGAGACAGCAGAGAATTCTCCTTCACCTTCAATGTTCTGTCAACCCCCTTTCTCTCTCTCTCCTTCCCTTCCACAGTTTCTCTCTCAAATTCCTTCCACAGTTTCTCTCCTTCCCTTCCACAGTTTCTCTCCTTCCCTTCCACAGTTTCTCTCTCTCTCTTCCTTCCACAATGGAGACTCCTTCCCTTCAGTTTCTCTCTCTCTCTCTTCCTTCCACAGTTTCTCTCCTTCCTTCCACAGTTTTCTCTCTCTCCTTCCCTTCCACAGTTTCTCTCCTTCCCTTCCACAGGTCCTCCTTCACTTCCACAGTTTCTCTCCTTCCCTTCCACAGTTTCTCCTCTCTCCTTCCCTTCCACAGTTTCTCTCCTTCCCTTCCACAGTTTCTCTCTCCTTCCTTCCTTCCACAGTTTCTCTCCTTCCCTTCCACAGTTTCTCCCTCTCTCAAATCCTTCCACAGTTTCTCTCCTTCCCTTCCACAGTTTCTCTCCTTCCTTCCTTCCACAGTTTCTCCCTCTCTCCTTCCCTTCCACAGTTTCTCCCTCTCTCCTTCCCTTCCACAGTTTTCTCTTCCCTTCCACAGACTCCTTCCCTTCAGTTTCTCTCCTTGGAGACACAGTTTCTTCTCTCCTTCCCTTCAGTTTCTCTCCTTCTTCCAGGACTTCCCCACAGTTTCTCTCCTTGGGAATGAGT